>NC_056728.1:322423797-322576297 GCF_019279795.1 Protopterus annectens
GTTTCCTTACTGTAATTTGGTCTTTAGTTATCGGTAGGTGCAAATATATTAATTCATCTGCAGTTCATCTAGTTACCATGTTCTAAACTCCTGTTAAAAAGTTATGATTGTGGGAGGCAATAAAAAGGGAATAAAACGTGGACTGTTTCTTTCACTAATTCTGACAAAGGAAAATGTGTCATGCACAGTATTTTCAGTACCCCTTCATTGATATCACTGGTTTGTTTAGGAGGAAACAAACATTGCTGGTATATTCTAGAGAATGCATTAAAATGCTATGCAGTGTGATACTAGACAATTTGGACATCCACTCTGTGTGGTCACTACAGTAATTAAATGGCAAGGTAAGTAGGAGTGGGGATAGGTCATAGCCTTGCTGAGTCCCCTTCTCACTTAGAAATGATGAAGGTAGACTAACACTGCAGACAAACAGGTCTAGTCACTTGTACAACGTCTTTTGACTAGGTATACAACACAGCCCAAGACGACCATGATCTTTAAAACACACAACATTAGTTTCTAAGAAAGTGGAGAAGAAATTCTGTCAAAAGCTTTCCTTACATCTAGGTCAATCAGTGTCTACTCCTCATCTTCAGTTCTATTTCCAGCAGTCATGAAATTGCCAAAGATGCCAGTATGATCATTACAGATCCTGTCTCTAATTTATTTCATTTTGGGATGGGGATTTAGCTATGCTTGGATGTCTTCAAGACAAATAGCCAGGATCTTTGCACCACTTTTAGTTCCTTATTTATTACAGTTACTAGGAGGAAGCAAGAAAGCTGTCCAGGATCTTTGCCAGGTTTTGCTGTATGCGGTATTGCAACTTGTGAAATGTATGGCCGAAGGTCTTCTTCAGTGGCCATATGCTGGAAGAATCCTTGCTGCGCCAGAGGGCTATCTCTTTTACTACAATTGTTTATACTAGTAGTGGAATATGACTAACTGCACTGTGTACAATTGCAGTGCTAGTGGTAAGCACACTAAGGCTATACAGTTAAAATAAATTCTTGATCACTGAATCTCTGTAAGTCAGCAAGTTAATGTAAGTACTCTACCATCATGTGTTCAGGAAAATAGCCAGACTACAGTTTACAGAGTAGATATCACTCAACTTGCAGATATCAAACATCTGGACAAAGTCTTTTAAAAAGTAAAAAACAATGCAGACATGCCACCGTAGACATGATAAAATCTGTGATTTAATAAAACTCTTAAAAGACAAAACAAATGAAGAGAATGTGGAATAAGCACTTTCGGTAAAACCTTCTTCAGATCCTTTATTCATTCCCATCAAGGCAAAACTTTTAAATAGTGTTCAACCAATCATGCTATTTAGGGGTGGTTCCTCTTCCATGGCTAATAGAGACAGGTCCCTCTGGTGGTAGTCCTCCAAAGTTACAAGTAGTAGGAGTAAGTTCTACTTATTCCCTCTTCCTGTTTCTACTTTTTATGTTCAGAATGGGTTTATGTTCAGAATGGGTTTTAGAGGTACCACTCCATTAAGTTTATCTGCTCTCAATGCCATAATCCACTTGGTCTCTTCCACCTCTGTTCTATTTCTTATGTCACCTCCCCTTGGGCTTTTGTTCAGCTTCATTAGAGCCATAAATTTGAAACTGTGATTTTCTTCCACCCTAATATACTGATACAGGGTATTTGTAGCTACTTGATATCTTATATCTGATAGATGATGTAAAATCCATTCCATAAAAGCTGTATTTGTTTTGCCTACATAGTAGGAAGAGCATGCCTCACAAACGGCTAAATATAAAATGTTCTTGCTGGTACATGTGGCATAACCTTGGAAGGAATAATTCTTCTTGGTGACTGGGTGTTCAAATATATTATGTGTCCGTATAAATGGGCAGGCTTTGCAAAAAACACATTTCCAGGTACCTTTACTTTGACTCTGTATACTATATCTGCTAATAGTAAGGCCATCTTGTTGACACAATAAGCGATTCAGATTCTTCTTATTCCGAAATGCAAAGTTAGGTTTATCCTCCACTATGTTTCATAATTTCTCATCCAAAGTTAGGACCGGCCAAAACTTCCTTATAGTATTGCAAATGAATCCATTATCCATGCTGTAAGTCAGTGTGCACCTCAAATTAGCTGAAAGCCTGTTATCTTGTGGTTGTCTGGTCTCTTCATGCCTCCTCTTAGAATATAGGGGATACCCCTACTGGGTTCTGAGTTGCATGGCTTCTTCTCTACTCATTCTGGTATCGTTCTCCTTATATCCTCTTCTCTTAGGGGTGTTCACAAGAGTTTCTTTTTCTTTTAAGAAGATGTCATACCTAGAACATAATTTGGAGACAAGTGTGACCTGATTTCCCACTAAATTCCAAAAGATGTGCCTTGGGTGCATGCTGGTCTGATGTAGCAAATGGTTTTGCCATGTAGGTTTCCTGAAAATTATGGTTTCTATCCCTTTACCCGGGGTCAGGCAAAGTTTCACATTAATGAACTCTATCTCCCTTTTGGGGAATTTTGAGTCAAATCTCAAAAAACTTATTGTGTGAGAGAGAAACATGACAAATTCCCATAGACTAGTGGCATCTTCCTTCCATAGGAGAAAGACATCATCCGCAAATCTCATTGCGTATGTCTAGATCCCATTTCTTCTCCCATTTTGCCAAGACTATATTCGAATAACTGTTGGCACATGGGATGCCCATGGCAACCGCCCATTTTTGCCAATAGTGAGTGTCGCCATATAGGAAGATGTTCTCCAATACTAGCTCTAACAGCGTACAAAGGAGACCACCACACACACACAAACACACACAAACTGCACACACGCACACAATAGGTGATAAGGTTTGCAATTGAATCTATGGCTGTATGACATGAATACAATAAGGAAGTCAATAACAGGCTTCAGCAAACAATTTGGAGCATACAGGCATTGAAAAAATAACAACATAGTGGTGGGAAACCCTGAATGAATTAAATTACAAATATCCTATGCAGCACAGAAGTCTGAGCAATATACTGAAAAATTAAATACACTGAAATAACTTAAAGCACCAACAGGAAGAAAACATGGACAGAGAACAGGTTAGTAGGAAATGAACTGAACATGCCCTAAGCAACTCTCGACATATAATAATGCACATTTCATCAAATTGTACATTTGTCACTGGTTGTTACTACAAAGGGGAACCTCCTTTTGTCCAGATGCAGTAAATGTGGAGTTTGATATTAGGAGGTAATTGGGTCATGTCACCTTGCTTGTTATGTGGGGATTTTATTGCCCAGAAAATGTGACGTGAAGAACATTCTTTCAATGCAATTTGAAATATTTTTATTGTTCAAAACAGAATTTATTATTTGTCACATTTGCAGCCAAGGACAGATTTATATCTTCTCAGACAAGAGCAAAATGTGCTGATCTATGAAAGATTTTGGTAATAAAACCCGCAACCTATGCAGAGCTAGTACACAGTGCATTAGGCAATAGGAAGAATGACATTGTAAAGCAGCAAAAAGTTAGCATATGGTATAACGAGTCATGTTATATCAGGCAGTCTTCTGCCAGAAAGCTGTGTTCTGACCTTTAGGCTAGAAGCAAGCCAGCGTTTTACTGATTTTTAGTAAAGTCTGTAATTGTCCTAAGAAACAGAATGCTGACTTTACAGATTCACCACCTGTGTAAAAGCTGTAAAATAAGTAATGTGACACTTTAAAACAGTCCAGATATTGTCTGCTCCAGTAAGAGTTGAAAAATGGTGACCTTTAATTTAGATTTTATAAAGACAAAGTCCTGGCTGTCATACCTAAAAGGCCCCACAGGGTATTACAAGACTGATTTTTATACAGGTTTACAGCTAAGTAATTCTTTTTAACTAAGTGCTTTTAACCCAGAGTTACAGGAACAAAATAATCAAGTAAATAAACTAACCTTCCAGAGTAATATTATCAGAGGAAAAACAAACTTCAGGAACAGCACAAACCCAATATCTATATCTATCTTTGACTCACAGCAACAGGTTCTCTGGGTCGATTCTCAGCTGGGGTGCCTTCTGTGTGGAGTCTGTATGTCCTCCCTGTGTTCGTGTAGGTTTCCTCTGGGTGCTCTGGCTTCCTCCCATATTCCAAAGACATGCAGTAGGTGGATTGGACACTCTAAATTGGCCCTAGGTGTGAGTGTGTGCATGTGAGTGTGTGGTGCACCCTCTGAGGAGGATTGGGCCTCGGGCTAACAACCCGATCCTGTAAAACCCCTATCTGCTACAGAAGCAACGAGTGCTGAAGGGCGCTTGTTGCTGATGTGCTGTATGCAAGGGAGCGAATACAGGATCCAAGATATATACACACACGCGCGCGCACACACGCACACACACACACACACACACACACACACACATATATATATATATATATATATATATATATATAAGCATTATTAGCCATCAACAGGTATTCATTATAACTCCTATGTATTCTCCTAATAATCTTCACTCATTCATAATAGTCAGAGATGCAGACCCATTCTTAAATACATACAAGATTCTACTTAAATGCTGTCTTAAAAAATAGTCAAAACATTCTACTGAAACTAAGGGTGATGCCTTCTTTGTTTTTCAATAAACATCTTCGCTACACTTGCCAAAATCCAAACAATGTATAAAATCTTTGATGTGTCACACCTAACTGGTGGGAGCACCCCCCAAAAAATCCAAAATTACCTTGTAATTTGGGTCTGGAGAACCACCCCAATTACATTAAACAATACTGCTTGGAGCCTGACAAGTTCTAATCTTTTCACAATCCCAGAATATATGTAAGTTACCTGCACCAGGTTATCCATACCTCCATCATTGATCTTGCAAAGCCTTTCTAATAAGGGTCTAACAGGCGGGTGTTAAATACCATCTACAAATTCATCACAGTTGTTTATCCTTAAACTTGGGCACTTCTTCAAGTACATCTGGGCTGTCCATACCTCTAACCATTCCTCTCCATTCAGTAGGATCCTATCCTGTATCTTTAAACTATATTCCATCAATCTGCAGATAGCTCCTGCCCGGCACTCCCATAAATCTCAATAAATAACCTCTAAGGCCCCCTTTCCAGTACCACTCCATTTTTGCCAGGTAATACATCTGTCCTATATTTCTGCTGAGGCAATATGTTTCCTCCAAATCTGAGAAAGCTGGCAGTACAGCATCCAGTTTTGCTTTTTTATTTGAAAATGGGACTGTCAGGTTATAGAGAACATACATAAAATGTGTGGCGTTATCAAGGATTGTACAGCATGAATTTTTCCTGAAATTGTATTCAAATGTACCACCTTGAGACTTAACTCCTTAACCTTCTTGACTAAGCATTCCAAATTTTGATCTGTTATGGAAACAAGCATCCTAGCTACCCAAAGTCCCAAACACTGATGACTAGTAATTATATGGATATCACTTTCCTCCTGGACTTGGAAACAATCTTCACAGAGCAACAAAGCAGACTTTATTATGTTGTAGTGCAAGCCACTAACCTTCTCAAAAGAAAAAAAAAAGAGTAACAGAACCCCAGGAAGAACTATCTGGATGTCACTAAACAGGATGCAATCATCAGTAGATAACATAAAGCTGCTTTTAAGCCCTTCTGACTCTTCCAGGCTGACTAGGAATTGCCTTCCTTAAATGTTAAGTCTTCCATCACCAGTAAGAATAAAACAGGAGAAAGGAGGCAAACTTGGTGTGTGCCTCACCCTATATCTCCCTTTTGCTCACCATTCACTATTATCTTCAGTGATGGGTTCTTATACAGTGCTTTCATTCAACCTCTGACCCTCAAAATCTCAAACAAAAAAAGGGTAAGGGGCACAGTCAAAAGCTATAGCTATACTGAAAAGTACCACCTATGCTTTACTGTCCTCTCTCCCATAGCTTTCTAGAAAGTACATCAGATCTCACCAATTATCCACTATAGCCTTCCCTTTTACAAAACCATTTTGCATACTTGTATAATCTTTGAAAGGAGTATGTCCGATCTAGCCACTAAAAACTTTGCTAAAATTTTTATATCCACATTTATGAATGTTATGGGGTGATAGTACCCTGCAGGGGTTGGAAGATTAATAATTGCCTGGTTTAATAGAGAAAATTGCTCCCCATTTACACACAATGAATCAAACCCCCATTAAAGTTTTTACCAAGGGCACCCCTTCTACTTATAAAATATATCAGATAATCCATAGGGTCCAGCAGCATTGTTTAGCTTCATCAAGGCAATAGCTCCAGTAATCTCTGGCTGGTAATTGGATTACTTATTACATCTCTATCCAACCTAGTGAGAGGTCTGTCCATGGCAGCAAAGAAGTTCCATTTCTCCACATCAGCAGAGGCTATAGGGCTATACACATTGGAATAACAGTCATGGAAAGCTTCCATAATGGCATCCTCCTTAAACTATAATTAGCAGGAGGCATTTAGAGGTGAGGGATCCAATGCTTCTTAAAAAAAAAAACAAGCTATATATTTGGCATTAGCCTTCTATTCAATCAACAGACTTTCCCCACCACCTAATTACAGCCTCCACTTTTGAAATTTCTAGTAAAGAAATCTCTAGCTGAAGCCACAACTCTTAATAATTTTGCAAGCTCCACATCCTCCCCACCAAAAATTTGGCCTGAGTTTCCTGCAGCTCTTGTCTATTATAACTTTTTCTCAGATTTTTCTAAAATGTCGCTCCTTCTCCATCAAATCTCCATGAATCATCACTTTAACACCTTTCCACCAATTCTAGCATGAGTAATATCCTTCCTTGGGTTCCTTTCCAGGACTTTTGACAGTAACGTGCTAAGCTCTTCTCTCCCTATTATGGTCAAATAAAGTGTTATACCTCTAAGTCTGCAAGGTAGAGCCAATATATTAGAAACAGAACTGTTCACTTGTTTGTCATATTTCCAGTGGCATATGACAGTGGGGGTAGTGTATGAATCTATGCATATTATGCAAATATTTTCACAATATTTCAAAAATAATATTTGTTTGCAAAACAATGTAGATTAGATGACAAGTATCAGTGACAACACTGTACATCTTAATGTTGGCACAACTGGTTATCTGTAGGTTACACGGCTTTTATGAAATGAATGCAGTGATAAAAATATTGCTAATAGTAATAACTGCTTTACTAAACAAATCTTTATATCTCAGACTGCTGTTATACTAGCCACCATGTTTTAAATCAACAAACAAATAAATAAGTGCCATTTTTTGCTGACACCCACTGCTTGCATACATCAATACCAATATCACACTCAATTTTTACATTATTAATGTCAATATGGAAAACATGGAAAATGTCTCACATTTTTCAAAACTTTTTGTAAATACTTCTTAACTCCAGTTCTGTACATTCCATACTGACTACTTCATTAAACATAATTAGTAAATCATGTCTACTTGCAGATGCCAGCTTGCTGCCTCAGTTTTAGATATAAATCTTTTCCAGGACTTTATAAATTAGACTTCGGAAACACTGATGCTTATACTCTTTTCAGGATTATTGGGAAGTCTCCTGTAAAGATGAATATACTGTTATAGGAAACTCAGGAACTCTTCCTTGTTAATGATTATACTCTGTGATTAGACTCTTGTAGGAATCACTGAATTAAGCTCTGGTGTAGCAGCAGTGCATGTTTGTTCCCCCATTTGTCTAGGATCTTGCTGGTTTTGTCATTGGGAAGATTACTCCTGGTAGAAGCCACATTAATTCCATGAACAGCACAGCTGGATCTGGCAAAGGGTTTTTTAAAGGCACTTTTGGAAGTCATTGACACTGTACAACTGATCAGGCTTGCTAGAAGCATGGGACTGGGGATCTGACCCCAAGGATACAGTGGCTATTGGCTTGGATTAAGGCACACCCACGCTTTCTCTATACCGTATTTAGTTACTGAAAAAATTCTTAGACTCCCATTTGAAGATTTTCCTCATTCACTGGAGGGCTGCCCAGCAAAGACACCCCCTGGGGGAGTTGCAGACAATAATATGCCCTCAGTGTCAGAGCCATACAGGTAAGAAAAAGGCATTTAGTCTCCATGGACAGAGCCATCTGCTCTAGAGTCATATGTATCAGAATATTTTGGGGCAATGATTCTGCATTTTTTTTTAGAAAAGGGAGTCCCACCACCAATTATTCTTCAGAGATTGGCTATCTGGTTCTCAGAAATTTCATAAAGTCCTGAGTCAGTCTGAAAAATTCTATGTGAGAAAGCTGGGAAATGGGGAAAGAAAGAGGCCCAGTCCAACACAGGGGGTTCAAGCCAGTGAGCATTTGCTTTGGCATGGACTGTATTGTCCTAGGTTTGTAAGTTGGGACCACCTTGAAAGACTTGGTTTATGTATGGGTGGGTAATTGAGACCTTGATCTAAGTACTGCTGACAATAAGGGGACATGCTCCTCATGCTAGCTATCATCAGGATGCAGGAACCTAAGGCAGATATAGAGGCCTTCAGGGGACACGCTCCTCATGCTAGCTATCATCTGGATGTAGGAACTTGAGGCAGATATAGAGGCCTTCAGACTGATTGACTTGAGAGAACGTTTCTACATCCAATAGTATGGTGGCCTCCAGTGAGGCCTCATCAGAAGCCTTGTAGAAAACACACATCAGACAAATGGGTTGCAAATATGCCTCACTGAATCAAACATTCTTGGACTCTGATGGACTGTTATCACTTTTTTTAAGCAGGACATCAGCAGTAGATCTGGCCAATGTCATGGTGGCCCCAAACCAAACACGCAATGTCTTCTGAGGTAAATAATCGTAAAGATCATTTCATTCTTTGCATGATTGCCTGCTGGTTATTCTTGCCATTGTAACAGCTTTAAATTCTGAGACTAGCATGTATGAGTCCAGTAAAAGCAAGACTGAATCTGCAAAAATGGGCACTTACACAAACTAACTCTGGGACTGCTGCATCTGAGAGTATTCCCTTTTATTTTGATGGTGTAGCAATTCTGGAATTAGTATGTTACTAAATAAATAGAAGGGGTGTGAGGGATTTCAGGCATGTTGTTTTGAGGCTCTAGGCAAACTACAGACCTACTGTGGAAATGTTTACAAAGGATTTTTTTCCCATAATCAACACCACTATTACATTTTTCTTCAGAATCAGACATTTAATACTGGCATCTAAAAGCTAAAACAAATTTGAATAAAGAAAAAGGAAACACAAACAAAACAAAGCAAAAATAGCTCATACATTCTCCACAATGGAGTATTTCGCAAAATATTTGAAGCCAGGACACACCAATGGACACACCAATCTGACCTTGAATGAACTGCAGTATGAAAGAACCACAGGTAGCAGGAACTGACATAGTTCTTATACCACTGATGCCCTGACATTCCAGTGAGAGGGAGTCTGACCAGTCAGGGGGTGATGATGAAAAGCTCTAGTAGTCAGACTGTTTTTTGAGTTTTCTGTGATAGGAAGTCCTAACAGTCATTACTTCTTCTTCTTCTTTCAGATTTTTCCCGGTTAGGGGTCACCACAGTGGATCACCTGTCCGCTCATGATTGGCAGTAGAGTTTTACGGTGTGGAGTTGCCAGCCCAGTGTCCAACCTTCCACAGAAGGCGCACACGTGCACACGCTCACACCTAGGGCCAATTTAGAGTGTCCAATCCACCTACAGCATGTCTTTGGGATGTGGGAGGAAATCAGAGCACCTGGAGAAAACCCATGCAACCACGGGGAGAACATGCAGACTCCACAAAGAAGGCACCCCAGCCGAGGATCAAACTGGAGAACCTCTTGGTGTGAGGTGGCAACACTAACCGCTGCACCACCATGGCCACCCTCCTAACAGTCATTACTGCAGCAGTGAATTATGTTAGAAAGCTAGGAATATCAAACATTCTTGCAGCTTACTGTCCAGGCTAACACCAATAAATGAAAACTATTGCTATTGAAACGCTACAATTGCCTGTATGTTTCTACATGCACCCATGCAGACACACATGCACACATATGCACGTGCGCACATGCACACACACACACACACACACACACACACACACACACACACACACACACACACACACACACACACACACACACACAAGCTCCTCCTGTCATGAAGAGTAGTTAAACCCTTTTGTAAGTGCAAAAATGATATTTCCAAGATGAGGAAATCTTACCTCCAGGACACAGCATATTAAGATGCAACAGGGCTGAAAGAAAGATTGGTGGGGTAGCAATCATTTATACATATCATCTTAATCTTTCTATCCCCCATCTCAACACATCCATAATTAATAATGCAGAGACATAGTCTTTAAAACTAAATAAACACAAAACTATTTGTATAACAGGAATATACGTACAACCTGAAAATAATATAGACACTATAAAAGAAATTCAGTTCTGATGCTAAGGTAACATTGCTCAAGAAACAATTATATTAGGCAATTTAAACATAGTATGAAGATTGTAGATTAAAAATCCCCTAGTAATTCCATCAATCTATATGGTTCCACTCAACTAATCTCCTCCCCCACCAGATATAATAACCAATCAAACAATGCCACAATAATTGATTGGATACTAATACCCCAAACATATAGTTACAGCCAACATCCTACCAGTCAGCTTAAGCAACTACCACCCCATTCACACCTAAGAAATATTAATATTTCTCAAAAACAGTATCACTAAAGTAATGCATACAGTCTTTCCTTCTTCAATGCTGACACTTTTATCTCAGACCTAAAAGCTATTAACTGGAAAATAGTTGAATCAATCAACCCAGATGAAATGTATCCATTAGAACCAAGATAATTAGAAATAACCCTACTCCATGGCTATCAAAGTAGACTAAACGGTTGATGAAAGATTGTTGGTAAAGTGTGGAAATCCTGGAAACTAAAAAAAGCATACAGGCTTATCAGCAATATAAACTCTTTAGAAATATCACTAAATACAAGATCAGACATGGTAAGAAGAAATTTAATACAACCTTCAAACCAGTATTAACTTATGTTACTAAAAACAGCCTTCTTACCCTAAGTCAGCATGGGTTCTGCTCACACCACAGCACTGTTACTGTGTTACCCAACTTCATCACCACAGTAAAAGAGTAGGAACATTGATAGCTCTGTAACAGCCATCTTCCTTGACCTGTCAAAAGCTTTCAATATCATCTCTCATTACAAACTACTTCTCAAGCTGTCTGCTCTAAGTCTGGAAACAGCAGTACTTTCTTCTTTTCAAAGCTACTTAACCAACAGGATGCAGGTAGTAAAAGGGCAAAATAATTTCTCACCATTTTTCTTTGTTACAGTTGGAGTTTCTCAAGGCTCTATCCTAAGTCCACTTCTGTTCAGCATCTTCATCAATGACCGGCACACTATAACTAAACATGCCTCAATTATACAATATGCAGATGATTTCACATAATCTACTCTGCCTATAGTTTATATAGACTTTAGCAGCTTACTAAGAAATCTCTGACTTCTGTAGACCCTGTGCTATCTGATTCACAACTGCTACTGAACCCTAAAAAATAAACTGGTTCTGTTCACTCCTAAATCACTAACTCCCCAAAAAGACCGGTTTTCCATCTACTCATCCAATCATATACGAATTGAACTAGTTCCTCAAGGCAATTTCTTACTAGTTATTGATGAAAATATTAAATTGAAGCAACATATAAAACTTGCAATAAAGAAAACACATCACAAACTAGGCACCCTCTACAGGGTTAAGACATATCTGACAGACATAGCCAGAATAAACCTAGCTTCTTCCTATGAATGCCTACTCTTCTCTATGCAGCTCCTACCCTTATCAACCTACAGAATAATTTACTCTCCTCTCTGGAGCAATGCTATAACAAAGCAGTCAAATTCACTTTCAACCTCATATTCATAACCCACCACTGTATACTCCTCAAACAACTACAATGGCTAGAACTGAGACACTCAATAACCCATTCTCAGCTCACTACAACACACAAACTGTTATATCATTGTGAAAATTGTCCAAGCCCAAGTTCTATTATACAACTATATAATCAAAGTAGAACCCTAACTGAAAAACTACTGCTAAATGTTACCAAATTCAAAAAATTCTGTTGGAGAATCACTTTTCTCTTCACACCTCTAAAAAATCAAGAACTCCACTCCTTTACAAATCAAACAAATTAACAATATGATAGTCTTTAAAGACCAGTTAAAATGACATCTTATTAATACATAGATATACATATGTACCCCCACCAGTCAGGCCATGCCCTTATCAAAAAAATAGTTAATCTAATGCTTCCAACTACTATGCACAAAACAATGTTTCTTCTCTCCCACTAGTCTAGTAATAACAGTACACAACTGGATGTCTCCCTGTAATCTACAGCTGCCCCAGTCCTTTAATTCCACATACACTACACTATAGCACTAGTCCTCTAGTGCCACATAAACTGCACTACAGCACTAGTCCTCTAATTCCACGTGCACTGTACTGTAACACTAGTCCTCTAATTCCACATACACTACACTATAGCACTAGTCCTCTAATTCCACATACACTACACTATAGCACTAGTCCTCTAATTCCACATACGCTACACTATAGCACTAGTCCTCTAATTTTACATACACTTCACTATAGCACTAGTCCTCTAGTGCCACATAAACTGCACTACAGCACTCTCACACCTATTATTTTCCTCTTTTCTGACTTACAGTTTTTCTTCAATAGCTCATCTTTTTCTCTCCTTCCTACCTTTTTTTTTACCCTCCCACTCCTGTAACACATGGCTAAGTATACTACTATAGAAGCCTTCTATCTAGCTCATCTCTACCCACCCACCTAATATCTTCTCCCATGTCTTTTAATGACACTTCTCCTTGTCCTTCTCCATCTCTGTTAAACAAATGCAATACAATTATAAATAAATAAAATGTCAACTACATTAAGATTCTTAAACAATGTAAGGCACATTGAAATTTTCTCCAAAGTTTCTAACTCTCAGAAACAGTGGCAATATTGTATCAAGTTAAGAATCATTTTCCTTGCACTTTAAACACTGTCATGTTAAATCTTACGAATGTCACAGGCAATAAAGCCACAGTGTGAATATTTCCAAAAAGAAATATGTATGTTTGGGTCCACTTCTTTAATACCACAGAGGAAATTTAATGAGCAAAATTGATCCATTTGGTTCCAGATGAGTAAATGCAAGTGTCTGTGTCTTCTAAGTTGCTGTACCTGTTGATATTTCAAATGTAATGTCTTGTTTCTTCAGTATAGAAAGTGCCAGAAGAACACAACACATGTAGAGCATGATACTTAACTTCAGAGATTACCCATCATTCACTTTTCATTAAGAGAAACAGATGCACACTTATCTTTTTAAAAAGGCATTGCATTGTTATTGTTTAGTATTTTAATAAGTTTTCAAAGTGCACATTTCAAGACCACTGCTCTGCACATTTAATGCTTTGGACTTATGAAGTGCTCCAATTGCAGCCTTTTGGCATAATATGTTTTCAGGGCAAGTTAATGGCACATTTATTGTTGTCAGTCCATTCTGGCAGCCCATGCCAACATATCTTAGAAAAGGATTTGTTCTGCATCTAGTATAAAGACTAAAAGGTACATCAGAATATGACTCGCAATCTGCTGAATATTAATAGTGTTATTTAAGTGCAACTCTTTGATCTTAACACAGCTACTTTACCAATTCCTAAAAGTAAGGTATTTGAATAGTGTACGTGTGAGTAATAAAATAAAATAATTGTTAATGATGCTGACTCATATCACAAAATGTTAACTAGACAAGCCGTTTGAAAAGCACTGAACGTAAACAACCAAAAAAAATAAAAATATCAGTCCTTCAGGTTACCAACACTATAAGGTCCACACTGGAACATACTTAAAAACATGTAAATATTTATTAATATGGGTTGGCTAAGTCCTTTTGTCCCTCAAAATATACACTGGGACTTCTTTAGAAGAAAATAGATAGTACCAGCAAGTTTTTACAGACCCAGTTTTTACAGACCCACAATTAGCCACCTCATATCCATTAACTAATTAATAATTAAAACCATTTAATAGCAAAACAAGAAACAATTAAGTCCCTATCAAAAAAGTTTGGACTTAAAAAACAATAGCATAAAAATTCCATTATTTAACATAAGATAATAGATGTCCTACTTTAAAATAAACAACTATAAATTGGAATGTTAACAAACCATATGAAAACCTTCAAAGGTCCATAGTTCACTTTTTCAATAAAGGTAAAAGTGAAAAGCAGTCATTAAGACCTGGTGTAACAGTTGCATTCAACTTAATAATCCAGTAAAGTTCCTTTAATTCTGTCTGTAATTCCCACCACCCTCTCCTTGGACTCTGTGGCACAATGTCCAGGATCCCATATCTAAATTTTGTGAAACCCTGGCAAACTAAAGTGTGCTGGTATTATTCAAATTACCATTTAAAATAGCATACAATTGTTTGTAAATTCTGGATCTCAGTCCTCTTTCTGTCTTACCACTGCAATAATTTCCACAAGCTTGACATAGGGAAATGTAAATTACTCCCCTGGTATTGCAATCGCCCCTTTTCAATCTTATGTTGTATGTAATCCCTGTTAAACTTATAACAAGTATCCAGAATATAGGGGCATTGCTTACAACTACCGCATTTAGTCGTGCCTCTGATAGTCATGGGGGGTTTACTTGCATATGTTCGAACAAATATTTAAGGTTTCTCCCAGTTTTATATGCAAAACCTGGTCCTTGCCCTAATAATTTGAAAATTTCAGAATTACCTTTAAAAATGTTCTAATTTTTTTATTAAAATTGTTCTGACTGTTTTTTCACCTACCCCATAAGGGATGACCATACTCAAGTTAAATCTGGGATGACCACTTACAGTATTCCTAGAAAATACATTAGTATTTTCACTTCCTAATAATGGTTTGTACTTAGTGCCCCACCCTTCACGTATCTTCTCAGTATTAGAAGTTAACATTTTTTGTGCGGTAACCTCTGTTCTTAAACATTTCAGTTATGGTGACCAATTCCGAGTTAAAAATGTCCACTTCGGAACACATCTTGGCTGCCCTTATTAATTGCGCTTTAAAAATATTTTTCTTAGTATGTCCAGGATGGTGGCTGTGGAAATCAAAGTAACTGTTAGAAAAGGTCTCCTTTCTACATACTTTTAAAACAAAGGACCCCTTAACTCTGTCCTTACACATAATCATATCTAAGTAATTTATAGAATTTTCAGAAAAAGTCGAAGTAAAACTACAATAAGTACAGACTTTATTTAAATATTCCACAAATTTTATTGGTACTATGGATGTTTCCTTCCAAAGAATAAAAATGTCATCCAGGTATCGAAAGTATGAATACCAGGATTGACAATAAGTGGTACCAAAGACATGTTTAGATTCCCAAGCGTACAGAACGAGATTGGCATAAATAGGTGTGCAACTAGAACCCATAGCCACTCCTTGAATTTGTCTAAAATATTCCCCCCTCAAATGTGAATAAATTATTTGCCAAAATGTATTCCATGGTAACCATAATAAAGTTAACCATGCTGTCCTAATTAAAGTCAACTGTTTGATAGTGTCATGGAACAAATCCAACCCTTCACGATATGGGATAGATGTAAAAAGATCTACCATATCAATTGTTGAAAATCAACAGCTCTCAGTGTACCATTCCTCTTTGATTTTTGTAAGAAGGTCTCTTAACAGGTAATGAACCGGCTTCAATGAGTCCTTGAGAAGCCTGTCAATAAAGATACTTAAAGAATATGTTGAACTATATTGTGCTGAAATAATAACTCTAAACGGGGGTTGTTGAATGTCCTTATGGACTTTAGGTATCAGAGGGTGATCAATTTTTTAAAAATTGCACAATTCCTCTGAAATGACTCCTTGAAATAATAAATCCTCCAAAAACAATTGAATTTTCTTATGCGCCAAAAATTCTTAATTTCTAAAGACATCTGGTATTTAGCAGTGTCTGAAAATAAAGTAAACAGTTGGTTAACATAGTTCATTTTTTTCAGAAATGACAATTCCCCCCTTTTATTGGGTTTCATAATTCTTAAAGACTCATTCTGTCTTAAGTCAGTTAATAATTTGTGTTCCTTACTTGTAAGAGTGTATATTCTATTTTTCGTATAAAAATCCTTGTTGAATGTAGACTGCATTTCAGTCTCACATGCTTTTTCGAATACCTGAATAATGGGATGTAGTGGGGGGGGGGTTGAAGCTAATCTTTTTCTTGATCATATAGCTATTATCATTTACTCTTTAAACATAATTAAAAAATTCAGTTTTCATGTAAAAAGTTTTAACTCTGTTATCACATCAACTACACCTTCCTTGAATGATGGAAAAATTAAAATCCCTTTTTAAAAAGGGAAAAAATAAGTCTCATTAAAATCCAGAGCAGTGTAATTGAATATATTAAACCCTTCATAAGAATTAACTTCTTTATAACAGGAGACTATTTTATCATTCCTATTACAACTCAGTTTAATTCCCTGTGTTGGTTCTTCCATGGAGGCCCTCTTCCCCTCCCTCTCGACATCTTTGGGTACTGGGGTCGTGGCCCCAGTATATATTTTGAGGGACGATAGCGCTTAACCAACCCATATTAATAAATATTTACATGTTTTTAAGTATGTTTCCAGTGTGGGGCTTATAGTGTTGGTAACCCTGAAGGACCGAATCTTTTATTTTCATATAACAAAATGTGTTTACATGCTATTAATAAAATAGAAGATATGTGCTAATGAGTCTGTCTTGTTCCACAACATTTAAAAATATCAGTGCAGTCTCTTGTCTAATATACACATGATTATACAGTAAGACATAGGTGGCTTCATGATACTGCCTGGTTTTACACGATTTACTAATATGAATAACCTTACTTAGTATATACACACACACACACACACACACACACACACACACACACACACACACACACACACACACACACACACACACATGAACACATGTAACATAGTATCCAGTCATTCAGGGAATTACCTATCTAGTTTCAGTACTGCAATTATAAGAAAGTCAAAATTTAATATGAAAATTGTTTGTGAATTTAATTTAAAGTTTTAGATCAAATAAATGCTTTTTTGAATGATGTTTGCACTGTGTGGAATGTCATCCTTTATGTCCATTACTATACAACAAAGTACCATTGTAGACAAGTAATTTCTGTACTTACACATTCTTTTTTTCACTCTTTCACACATTCATTTGTTCAGCAATTAGTTCATTAGACATGCATTTGTTCATTAATTAGTTCATTAGACATGCATTTGTTCATTAATTAGTTCATTAGTTCTTATAAGTTAACTCATTTGAAATTAAGTAATTTAGAGGGATTTGTCTGAATATCTGAACATGTGTTGGATGCAAGGATTTAGTTAGCATAGGAAAACATGAAACAAAAACCCATCTACATTGCAGAAAGCAAAAGCATGCGGTTTCTTTTACTTCCATACATGCTCAGCTTTGTGTTTTATTATATATATTGGAGCAAGCAATCAAAATGATCCACTGTAAATTCCTGGAAATAAACTACAAAAGACATCTGGTTTATATTTCTCGAGTTGTGTAACTTAAAGCTGTTATAAAAATCCCACTGTTGAATGTAAACCTTTACTTTCCCATGGCCTCAGGGCTTCAGAAACGTTAGGGTGAGATTTTACCACTTACTGTTTTCCTGCTTTCGAAATAAACACCCATATGAGTAATGTAGACAGCAATGCCTGACTCATTGTGCAGTATCATTACGTGATAAAATACTCCTGGGCAGACTTAGTTTAAAGCTTGGTATAACTGAACTGAGCCTATAAAATGGACTCCTCATATCTGACTTATTAAGCTACAGTGTTAATATGATGTTCACTGAATTCGAGGCATGTGTATTAAGTTTATAGGCAAAACATTACGTTTTGTCCCATTACTTGTAGCAAGGGTTCAGAAAAGAAGGGTAGCATAATGGACTGTACCTTGTCTTTAATTGTCACCGTTTTGTTGTATAACTGAAACACACATTAGTCACATACTTGTATTTAAGGTAAAAGTATATACTGCTTTTAGCTCTTATTAGCATTATTATTATTATTAGGTCTTATTACACCGAGACAATAAATGCATTTTAGATGCACTTTGTATTTTTCATTCTGATTAAATATAATATGTAACATATGCTTTGTGACTAGAATTAAAAACAATTCTATAGTTAGTCTGTAATGACAACAGCGGCAGGTTTGCTGTGACATTACTGTCATGAACAACATATATGAAAGTCAAATGGTACAGTGTATCATTGTTTCTTTCAAAGATTGCAATAATTAAATGTGACTAATTTTAAAGTGAAATAAGAAAATAGGGCACCGTTGCCTGTTTTCAAACGAGTGAACCATTTCACATACAGTAACATTTTTTGTGACAGGTGGAGACAAAAGCTTTGAAGAGTTGGACATTAAAAAGTTTTTCCACAGTTTTGCACATAACTGGACATTTTGTATAGCTTAATGCCTGTCCTCTCTTTGACAAGTAAGCACATTTTCCACATATCGAGTAATTACTTTATGGAAAATGTTTCGACTTAGTGTCACAAAGCTGAAATTTCTTTTTGCCTTGAAAGACCCAAGGCTATTTTTTAACCTAGTCCATATATGGAAAGCCATCTCTGATACTGCTCTGGACTGAGAGTACACTATTGATTTGATAGGTTAATTGCTTGCTTTTTAGTTCATTAACACATAATTTTATATATTCAGTAGTACAAAGCAACAGTAGAGCAACATGTATTTTGTCACTTAATCAGCAGTTGTTACTTCAGGTGTACAAGCTTAGTACTCTGTTTTGGTTAATTAAATTACTTTGGCATGTTTTTATTGCTATTAGCTTTGACTTGGTTTTGTAATCAATTAGTATACCTCATTTTTCTTCAACTTAATTGTTATACAAAATCAAAACATCCAAAACAATATTGAAAAAAAACATACAGGAGAATATATAGGAAGTGTGAGCAATTGTTATGTTCTGAATTAATTACTACACAAGTCTTTAGCTTCTGTCATACTACATATTTCAGCTTGTTGATTGGGATTCTTCTATGTTACAGATATATTGTTTGCTCTCTGCCCATCTAACTCTCTACCTTTAGATCCCCTTATCTCTTTTAGATGCAGGAGATTAAGTGCAGACAGGAATCATAAGGTGGATGCCTCACTTTCTTCATGTGCTAAAACAGAATGACATTGTGAGACAAGATGAAGTACCATGGGGATAGAGAGCTCTAGTGATGTATAGCAGAACCTTAGGAATTACCTTGAAGCAAATGGTAGAGCCTACATCCTCAAGCCCTGTATGCCAGGATTGTTTGGAACATGGCAGGCATTATCTGATCAACACCATACTATTTTATGTAGCCCTGGTTGGATGGAAATTGCGGATTTCATCTGCTATTCTCCTTTCCTCTAGTTCTCTGTTATTGATAGCCCATAATAAGGAATTATGAGTGGCAGTATAATCATTCATGTTTCATCAGCTGTGTACTTACTCAGGGTGGATCCTTGCAATTCAGCAGTTTCATTTATGTCCCTGGAGGAAGAAAATTGGAGATTTCTCCTGGTGTACCAGCCACATAGTGACCTGGGAGGTTTTTTGCAAGTGTCCCATGAGTTAATTACAGATCTGGTGCATGAATGCCATAGAAGGTCACTTCTGGGTGATTTTAATGCCTTCATCAATAGTAGTACAACTGAACTTACAATGCATTTCCTCATCTCTTTAAAGGATTTCAGATTTCAGTTAGGTTGTTATCACTATTCCCCATAAAATGGGCTCACATTACAACTGGTTTCCAAGTTTGATTTGGAAACTACAGATCTTGAGGTGGACTCTGTCTCTTGGACCAAGCACCATCTGTTGTACTTTAAGCTTGAATTACTTCCACAAATTTCTTTGCGTGACATTGAGTTGGTTCAATATCATAAACTGCAAATCAGTTACAACATTTTTGACCAGCTTCTGGAAGAGGTTAGTGCAGATGATCCAGAATCATTTGTTTGGACTAATAATACACACATGCCATGGGTTCTGCTGCTCCAACTCCTCTTTGCCCTGGGTCTGTCACTCTCTGTGATCCATGCTTTAGCTCTGTGCTATTTGCAATGAGAAGAAGAGGATGGAGGTTGGAATGAAGTTGGAAAAAGACATGTCTTCTCATAGAAAAACTTTGCCTGCATGCACGGTATGTTACTTATCAGATAGAAATACCACAAATGAAGGCATGCTGTGCCCACTGAGACTTCTACTATACTGAACAATCTGGCTATACTGTTTCAGGTAGGTAGATAATTCATGTAGCCCAGACTGTCTTACCTCCCATGACTCTTTTTCTTCAGATTAATGTAAGGAATCTGCATGTTTCTTTATGGACAATACTTCATGATAAGTCAATCCTATATCTTGAATTATTTGTATTTGGCTATTGAACAATGCAATATTTCTGATGAGGGTTGTGACAACCCTTCCCTGGGCCAGTAATTGAGGAGCCTTAATCCTCACCACTGCCACTAGAGAGGGATGTTCACTTGGAATACAAATGTATACACTCAGTCTTTCTATATGCAGCTATCTGCACCAAGTACAATTTCCCTTAACATCACACAAGGAATGCAGTCAGCCTGTGCTCTGGATTTCTTTATATCTCTCTTCCTCCATGGTCCGCACAAGTATAGCTGTAGGCTTATATCCTCAGCTGAGTGTCCAAACCTAGACCTCCAGCCCCCTCTCTGTGAAACCAGTGCTTCATGTCCCTGACCAGCCACAATAAGAGTTTTAAATATATTTAATAATAAAGAATAAAAGAACATGAAAATACTGAATATATATTTACAGTAAACTATAGAATTCAGATCACAGGAAATATTGAAAATAACATTGATGGACAGACTCAGACAAATTAAGAAAAACAGTATCTAAACTAAGCTTCACTATATTTTCCTGACTGAGTCTAGGAGAATTACAATTCCCTACTTACTTAACAGAGCAAGGCAGATGATGTGGTGAATGGTCCTTGTTGTTGTCAGGCCCAAGACAGAATACCCAATACTGAGAAATTTCTCTTTGTAATATCTAAAATTTCTAAGATGGCTGGTGAAATGACCTCATGTGGTCACCTGACTCTAGGTTCTCACACTATTCCCCTTTGAAGCTTGAGAAAGGATGTTAGCATAGATGTGATAAGATGCATATCTAAAGTTTTGCTAATGTTTATGGGAGTGACCGGTGCTTCCCCTCTTTTTACTGAGCTAATGAACAAAGGCCTATTCCAAACATGCTGTCACTGGTCCTATTCAGAGCTGTGAGATAAGCATTTCCATGGCCCAACAGGTGGCTCAATTAACAGTATTTTTCTTAAAGTAAGTAGTAAGCTAGCTGTTAAACCCCTTCTCTTCCCATGACTCACCAGGTGGCTCAATTAACAGTATTTTTATGAAAGTAAGAAATAAGCTAGCTGTTTAACCCCTTCTCTTCCAGTGTCCTTTGCTAACATATATACATACCGTTTCACATGTACATTCCTTCTCTGTCGACCCACTGGTGATACATTTTTTTAACCATAGCAACTTTACAAACACATTTTGATTTTTAAATGCTATACAGTTCTAATACATTTGTAACACAAGCATTTTGTATAAATCAGTTTGATATTCAAAGGACATATCATTGTATTGTGGAGCTTTTTTCCCCAGGCCTCTGCTAAAAATGGACCTGTGTTCAGTTGGACTTTCCTGGTAAACAAATGTAAAATAAATAAATAAATAAATTTACAGAACTCCAGCTGGCTATGCTGGCACCAGCCCATATCATCACATGGGTCATCAAAACCTTTGCTGGGAGTGTAGTTTTATCAATGTCCTCAAAATATTGTGGTTTGGATCTGTATCCTACAACATTAGTAAAATCATGCTCTGAACTGCAATATCCAATTATTTTGTAAGTTGTTCATTCTCCATTGAGAAATGGGTTTTTCCATCTTCTTTAAAAAGCCTTGATAACCCAACCCTTAAAATGCTAATCCCTTTTTTGGACATACTGGAAAACTGTCAATCTATATCCTTATAAATAAAATTATTGAGAAAGTTATATGCAAACAGATGTATGCCTGCCTTAGGTTACATGGATTTATATCACACTGATTATAGACCCAGGCACTGCATTGAAACTTCCTTCACTTGAGTGGTTAAAGATTTCCTAATTGGGAGACACCAACAGCTTTTTTTTTACATTTTACTCTTTCATTTCCCAGTAGTCTTTGATGCTAGAGGCCATGGAATCTCGACTGAGTGCCTGAAATCTTACTATGGACTGAATTGTGCAATTCTTGAATAGCTTGCCTCCTACCACTTAAGTTGTTGCCAGTGAAAAGCATCTGGAGTTCATTTTTCCAGCTTCTTCTCCTCAAAATGCAGTGTACCTCAGGCAACTATATTGGATCTGCTTCTGCTCACAGTGCATATGTTACTATTTACTGAGGTCATGGAAGAGAAGAGGGAGGCATTCTTATCAGTCATATGCAGATGATACTAATTTTTACTTCTTTACTCAGGAACATATATATGACTTTGCTGCTTCTGAAGATGGATTGAATTCCATCTTCCATTTGATGTTCAGAGATCCCTGATGATCAACCCAATAAAGATGGAGGCATTTCTACTGCATGATACTTTTAAGCATTTACATATTCCAGTCCTTTACCCTTAACTAGTTATGGCAGAAATCAATTGGAATCTTTGTTTGAGATCTGGCAGTGTTACATATGGCAGTGTGATACAGCAGGTTTCAGCTATTTTGAAGCTATCTTATTATCATCTAAAGAACGTACCCCAGGTCAAGCATCTTATTTCATCTTTGAATCTTGCAACAATGGTTAATGCAGTAGTAATGCCTCATTTGGATTAATGCAATATATTATACATCTCATCCTTATAGGTAAGGCCCTGGATCACTTTTATTTGGTCCTTCTCCAACTGGCAGTCAGAGCCCCTCCTTATCTTCTGAGTCTAGTAAACCTGAGTTAACCTGCCTCAGTCTGATTCCAGCCATGTTCAGGGCCAGTAAGAAGGGTGAGATAAGCTGAGGCAGCCTCATACTGCTGAAGAAGGAGTGTTTTCCAATTAAATCCTAATCCCCTTCTCCATATACACTTGTGCTGTCCATGGAGATGGTATACAAAGTGGTTGTAGGGTATCATTCTGCTCCCATGCAAATCAGCCAGTGTCCTGCCCCCTTGTAGACAGGACTGTTTGTGTGAAATCAGACTCCACCAGGAATCAACAGTGGAGATGTGCCTGAGCACACACCTTCTCTGCAGGATGGGCATAGCCACTCCCCTTGCCTATTCTACCAAACACCTGACCCATTAATTAAAACTCGGTTACCTGTGTTATAATCAGGGCTTTATTTCTCTGTGCCATCACTGCAGGCTGTGACTACCTTACTTGGAGTAAGTACAAAATTCTGCCATTTGACATTTAAGTGGTACATCACACACCTGTGATACAACTCCTATCTTGTATGATCTTTAGTGGCTGCTTCTGAAGATGGTTTGTTTTAAAAACCTTGACACTTACATACCATGCTATTTACTCTCTGTGTACAGGTTATTTAGGAGCTTGACACTCACCTACTATGCCATTTATGCTCCATGTATTGGTTATTTAGGACCTTGACACTCACCTCCCATGCCATTTACATTCCGTGTACTGGTTATTTAGGACCTTGACACTCACCTGCTATGCCATTTATGCTCTGTGTACTGGTTATTTAGGACCTTGACACTCACTTGCTATGCCATTTATGCTCTGTGTACTAGTTATTTAGGACCTCAGTGCTGTCATACCATGCCATTTACGCTCTGTGTACTGGTTATTTAGGACCTTTACACTCACCTGGTATGCCATTTACGGTCTGTATACTGGTTATTTAGGGCCTCGACACTCACCTCCCATGCCATTTATGTTCTGTGTACTGGTTATTTAGGACCTTTACACTCACCTGCTATGCCATTTATGGTCTTGTGCACTGGTTATTTAGGACCTCGACAATCTCATACTATGCCATTTATGCTCTGTGTACTGGTAATTTAGGACCTCGACACTCACCTACCATGCCATTTACACTCTGTGTACTGGCTATGTAGGACCTCAACACTCACCTGCCATGCCATTTGCGCACTCTGTACTGGTTATTTAGGACATCGACACTCACCTACCATGTCATTTATGCTCCGTGTATTGGTTATTTAGGGAAGCTACTGAAGCTCTGCCTATCTGCAAAGTGCATAAGTTACTGGGTGAGGAACTTTGGCTTTTCCAAGGACCTATCTCAACTCATCTTTTACATTGCATTAGTCCTTCAGAGCAAGGTACTTTCACTAATTTGGACAAGCAATTCTGAGTCCTCCTTGGGGAGACCCCTGAAATTCCACCTGCGTAGAAGAGTCTGCCTTAATTATTTCTGGATGACTTCTTCTGCTTCTAGACACCTTAGCTTTTTTTAAATATTGATATTTCATTCATTCCTGGGCATGTATTATTTAAATGCTGCTGCCTCTTTTAGCATATTGATGTATGTTCTTTTATACATACAATGCTTATTTTTAAAAATGTAAATACTTTAAATACATAAGAGGGTGAAACAAAAGGCTTTATATTTTCCAGTTTCTCGATACGCAGTTGAAAATAACCACAGAGAGTTGAGACTCATTCTTAATATATACATCACTCGTTGCTTACATAATGAAATCCATCTCACATACACTCGCTCTCCTATAAAAATTACACCTGCAATACTCTAAATTTATACTCTAGGTATCCTCTTTGAATGTATGCTACTGTACACATGTTGAATATTTTCATGTTATATGAATATTCTTTATAGATGGAGCTTTTCTTCCTGGACCTTAATTATAAATGCATATTTATTCAGCTAGAATACTCTTATCAGGAAAACAAAATACATTAATTATTGCGTAGTGGTTAACGGTATGTAAGGAATCCTGTGCTCCAGGTGACATCTTCCCATATTCTGAGCTATATTATAGTTCAGGCAATGGCGGTGCTTCTCATCTGCTCTAAAACATGCTCCTGTTTTTGAATCACTGCTGATCAACAAGCCTAAAGCTCTGCCAAAAACAAATGTCAAATCATTAGTCATATTCGTCTTCTTTTGTTGTTGCAGGGACTTGTTTTCTTTGCAGTAATTTGCCTAATTTAAAGGTATAGTTCAGCTGTCAGTAGAAGACTATTGTTAGTTTTCATGAGGGTTACACAGGTACAGCTCTGTAATCCACTCAGATAGCAGGCATATACTGGCAGAATATACCTTGGCTATGTGTTCTCTTGCATGTTATAAGGATACTGGAATATTACAAATAATTTTTGTGGCATTTCTCCCCCTTCCTGCCAACCATCATCTTCCTCTTTGCTGAATTACCCATTCATTTTCTTGAAATTGGAAGTGAGAACTAAATGAGAGAAGCTGTCATTTAGGCAGCCATTAGGAGGGCTCTTATTTTAAGCCCTACCCCACCACTGTGCATGCCCGGTAACATGTTCTAGGATTCAGGATGCAGTGTGCAGTGCGAGGACTTATCAATCTCATCTCCAAGTTGCATAATCCTCAACACTGCCCTACTACCCAGAGATCAGTACTCTTGTGTGGTCTCAAGTCTCTACCAAATACTCTGCCACATGATCATGAGCCACAGTTGTAACAAAGCACCAAGTATCAAAGATAAATCCAAAGAACAACGACAGTTGAGTATAAAAATAAACCTTTATGACAAAACAACAAAGCTTTCAGGTTAACAAACCCTTTTTGTCATACATTGAAAAAGGGTTTGTTAACCTGAAAGCTTTGTTGTTTTGTCATAAAGGTTTATTTTTATACTCAACTGTCGTTGTTCTTCACATGATCATGAGCCACAGGCATGCAGTCTACTTCCTCTTTCAAGATGGGTGAGCTAGAAATGCCAAACCACTCCACAATTTCCCTGCCAGAGCTTCTAATCAAACTACGTCACATGGGTCACAGTCAGGTGTTCATCCATTTCATACTAACAAAGATGACTCTAGATGTTACATATCTTGAAGGTGAAAACATTTTTTGTATCACGTTGTCCTTTTCCTAATATACATATAGGTCATATAACACACCACACCCATAAAGACAGAAGGCCAGATTCATAAAGGTTACCACAAAGTGTACAGTATGTGTGCACTTTGTTTAACCTTTCTGAGTGAACAGATGATACAAGCACTGTGATAGGGCTGCTCTTGAATTCAGAAATTATACACAAAGTCTTTTTTGGGTCCGGCATGTAATATGATCTCCCCTCTTTTCTCTATAGTCATTAGCAGCAAAACAATTATTTTGTCTAATAACTCATAATGCTTCCCTAGACTGCTGGCACAGTCCAAACCTTGTCTACCATCTGTCTAAGTTTTTTAAGTGATGCACACATTTAGGGCTAGAATAGAAGTGGTCAGTAAAAGAGCAGAACTCAGTCCTTGAAAGTTAAATTACAGATGAATGACAAAATCTTGTGCTACTTGTCCTACCCTAAACATTCAGATGCAGAGTTTTGTTATAAAGAATAGAAATACAAAAAGCAGTCCAAGTAGAACACAGAAACAGCAGAGCAGACCAAGGATGAGTATAACCATAAAAATGCAGTAATCAGATGTATAAACGCGTAGAACTGTTTAATAAACAAAAACAGATAGGTGTGATATATTATTTTTAGTTGTTAGCACTTTAAATGGTCCCAAGTAGCTTTGATTCTTTGATTGTTTAATTAATTGCACTTGGGCAAGATAGTTCTTAAGGTGGCTGTTTTTATTCTGTGTATGGTCTGAAGAAGCCTTGTTGTTGAAAGCGCTTACCTGTTTATGTCTTCTGTTTTTGTTTATTAAACAGTTCTACATTTTTATACATCTGATTACTGTGTTTTTATGGTTATACTCAGCCTTGTTCTGCTCTGCTGTTTCTGTGTTCTACTTGGAGTGCTTTTTGGATTTATTCTCTACAGTGGGGCATTTGTTCCTTGGAGGTGCCTCATTTTATTTAAAGAATAGAAATAGTTTGATATGTCTATTTTACTAGCATATATGCAGAGTCCCATACATATCCTTCTGCAGCTGTTCTTATAATATCAGCCTTCATAAAACTAATATGCACAGAAAGCAAAATAAGAGTATTTCACGAGATGCTCTGTTTGCACCAAGTCTTAAAAAGTGAAACTGACTCATTAAAAGTAGACCTTTCTTTCTTAGATAAAATTAAATTTTGCAAAGTACAGTTGTGTAAGGTGAACTTACCATAATAGTAGATGTTCGAATGATGACTGCTGCGGTAGACTTAGCTATATGGGTAATAACCTGCCAAAGGTGGCCAGCTTCAGAGCACCTTCCACATGCCCAAACTGTCAAGCAACTTCAACTGAGCTGGAGAAAAGACAAAGCTGAGGGTGACGCTTTCCTGTCAGCAGACAGAGGGAGGCTCAGCCTTGAAAGGATAATGCTAGGAATAAGAAAAAATAAATGTCCACACCCTGGCATATGAAATCACACCAAAAAAAGGGGGGGGGGGTGGAAGGATCAAGCATCTACTATTATGGTAAGTTCAACTTACACAAGTGTACTATGTTCTTCATATTGATCACTGATGAGTAGCCTTAGCTATATGGTAGATCAGCACAGCTAACTATATTTGAGAGAAGGAAGGGGAAGTGTCTCTGAGGCCCTGGAGACTAGCCCTGGCAAAGCTTGAGCTAGACCTAGAGAATGGATCAGTCTTTAAGTGTTTTGTGAAAATATGTACAGAGGAACAAGTAGCAGCTTCTAGAATACTTCCAGAATCCAGCCCTCTCCAAAAAAAAAAAAAAAAAAAACAACAAAAAATAAGACCCTGGTAAAGTGGGCCTTGACCCTGTCTGGAATAAATTTATCATGGTGAGTATAACACAACGTAATAACATTTGACAACCATTTAGAAATGGTCTTTTTTGACACAGGTTGTCCCTTCTTCTTACCTTCACAAGACATGATTGATCCAAAGATCTGAACGATTTAGTTCTGTCAAGATAGTACCTGAGTTTTCTGTGGACATCTAAGCTAAGGAGTATCCTTTCTTCCTCATTCTTATGTTCAGAAAAAAAAAAACAGAGAGATGGAAAGGTCATTTCTAAAGGAAGGAAGAACCATGTTTGCCTGGACCAGAAGGAGGTCACCATGATGATCACGATCTTGAGGGATTCCTTCTGAATCTTCAGAAGTACCCTAGATATTAGTGTAAAGGGTGGAAAAGTGTACTGAAACATTCCTGTCCAATGACAACAAAAGGCATCTGCCTTCCAAGTCTTTTTGCATGGAGCTTTGGAACAGAATTTTGCCAGTTGATTGTTTAGACATTTTTGCCAGAATTGGATGAGGACAGTGATAATCCCCACGACAGTTTGGAAAAGGAGGCCTAAAAAATCTTAAAAGATTCCCTGGATCAGCTTACCCATTTCATCACACTTTTTGATCACCTCTGCAGCACAGGGGCCAAACACTAAATCTCTATCCAAGGGAGAATTTGAAATCTCATTTTTACACCATCTGGGAGGTTCTGAGAATGCAGGCAAGCAAACCTCCTTAAAACACTACCAGTGGCCATAGCCCTGGAAGAAGTGTCAACAGAGTCATACACACACTGTAAGCAATGAGCAGTGATGTGTAATAGAAGAAACTAAGACATTTTAAATCAGATTTTCTTCACTAGAAGAAACTGCAGATAAAACATTCCCCACACTTCCAAAATTTGTCAGAACAAACTTTAACATATGACCCTGACTAGTCAACATTTTGAAAATTAAAACTGCAGAAGTATACACATTTATTCCATACCTATTAATAATTTACCCATCCTTACAGGTCCATAGGTTCATAGGAGGCCCTAGAGCCCTTTCAAGCCTAGCTATATTAATTCCAAATATTCCCAGATTGCCCTGTCCTTATTAAGCAGATATACTTTGCAGAGCTAGTCTACGGTCAGTACCTACTCCCTCTGTCCATGGGTGCCAATCCCAGGGTGAATTTGCAGTCTCCCATCCATTTGTCCAGGTTGCACTTAAATAGGGTCAGTGAGAAGCTCTGCTTTATGTGAATTGGAAATTTGTTCCAGAGGAGCGGTAAAAAGAGAAGGATTAGAATTAACTAAGTGCTTAGCAGCAGTGGAGTCAACTAAGGCTATACCTACTGGGTCAGGTTTGGAAATAATGCAAAAAAATGTAAAAGACTGAGGAACTTCATATATTCTATCTGCCTTTTTACTGTAAGCTGGCTGACCATCAGGAAAATTGCAGGCAGTAGCACACACATCCTCTAAAGCAGACAGGACAGGAGGAATGGGTGTAGGTTCCTTCTGTAACAACTCATGGTATTTTCTGAGGGACTAAGAAAACTTGTTGTTCTCCAAATGAAAACACTGGGACACCATCAGTAGTTTCATAGGTTCATAGGTTCATAGGTGTTTACTAGGCTAATGACCACAAGGGCCTTTTTAAGCCTAGCCATGCATCTCCACTTCATATCCCCCTTCAAACTACATACTCCTCTCTCCCTGGTCACACTCCAACCAAATCACCAACCACTTTTCAAAATTAATTGCACATCTAACTGCTATACTCTAAAATTTTTGAAATAATATATCAAATCTATTTGTAATAAACTCCCTCCTGAATTCAGTTCCACAACCCAGATGTACAGATTTTAACAGAGACATGGCTAAACCCAACTATTAGCTCTAATGAAATTCTGCCTCCAGGCTACAATATCCTGTGACTTGACTAATAATCTAAAAAGGAGGGCAGCACTGCTGCAATTTAAAAACAAAAACTTCAACTAGCATTGCACCCTAAACCAAATCAATCTTTCTTCAGCACCAAAATCTTTATCTCCATCTTGAAAATAAACACTACAGTCAGTCTGTATCATTGTCCTACACATTCCACACAGCAGTACTCCTAATACAATACTAGAAGATATACCCTTTTGGACATCTATCCAGATCCTTATTGAAATTCTCCCTAGAGATGCAAATTAGCTGGTAATCCCCCCCCCCCCAGCTGTAATCCATACATAAACCTTTTTAATTTCTCACAAATAATACAAATCCCTATTAGATAAAATAAAAGATCAGGTTCATCCTCTACTTTAGACTACATTCTAGCTAACAACCTAAGCAGCATAGGTCAGTCTGGTGACCGTGACTCAATATCCACAACCGACACTTTACCTAAATTTAGCAAAACTTGGACACCTTTCAAAATGCAATAAAAATCCATTTCTTGCTTCACTCCAGTCACTTGACTGGGACATATTAAAGCAACTTTCACTGGATGAAGCTGTTCTCCAATTCAACAAAAACATTCTTAAGTATACTCAGCCACAGTCCACTCCAAAATAAGTCTCCTACCCAATAAGCAGCTAATGTGACTCAGAAACAAAGACTAACAGATCTGGATAAATGGCAAAATCCAGCTACTAGCACTATTGCCATTTGTGTAACACAACCAAAGCCTAAGTCACCATAAATATGAAGTACTTCACCTCCAAACAACACACCTACTCTTAAACTTCAAACAATACTAGCCCTCCATATCCAAGCTTCTAACTCCTTGAAAACCATCACAATTTAATCCAGTCTGCATCAAAATTAATTTTAATATAGCCTGTGCCTTTAAAATCTACATTTCATCAATCATCCTACCTAACTTTTAAAGCTTAATCTCAAGAATCCTACCCTGTCCGCCACTACACACATCTTTCACTTTGAAGCCATCCTCACCTCGAAAATCAAATGTTCTACAAAAACAAACAAAAAAATGAAACAGTACTGCTCCTGCACCTGATAACCTCCATTCTGAATACCTAAAACTGGCTGACAAGAACATAGGTTTACTTGTCTTATTCTAATTATAGACCATTCCTAGAATCTCATTTCCCAGCTATCTGGATGCAACCATGTGTTCCACCACTACATAAAGGTGAGTCTTTTTTCAAAATCTCAAAATTCAGACCCACAGCCATCTCCTCACCACTCTCAAAAATCCAATGAAAATGAATCTACTTACCATCTTCTAGCACACCTACAAAAATCACATTTTGTCACCTTTCAAACATAGTTTTAGTCCCTTCCACATCTATGATAGTGCTCTTCCTTCCATACCTGCTTCTCACCCTTTCAACTTCATCCACAAATCTTCAGGTCTTGTTAATGTAAGCACTTCCAATTACAAAAAATGTCCTGCAGATCACTGCTGCAGGAGGCCTTAAGTTTAACTCTAGTGGCTGCCAAAAAAGCAGTTACTAGGAAAATGGAAACTGAAGTCTTAAACCAACTGTATTTGAAGTATTTAACATTGTAACACAGATAAAAGAACTGGAAGTGGGAACTTTTGAAAAGGAAAGAGTAAATTACACTAAATGGAAATTGTGGGAAAAATACATGCATAATAATGTTCATGAGGAGGAGTGTGGGTTAAGGGAAGGCAGGAACCGAGCAATTTATGCAATTTTGGACTGATGATTATAAAAAGGACATATGTAATGTATAATGCATGTTACTGTGCTTTGTTTTCTTTTATATTAGTGTATATTTGCCTATGTCTTAAGTGATAATTAAGTGTTAAAAAATGGAAGTTGTCTGCTTTGAGACCAGACTACCCATGTAGTCTTCCAGGAAAGGGAAGAAAGCTGGTCTATTTTCCTAATGTCATTTGTCTTATCAAGGTAGACTCTTAGTTGTCTATGTATATCCAGGGAGTGCAGGTCCCGCTCAGATTTGTTCTTTGGGTTTAGAAAAAAAGCAGGCAAATGAACTGCCTAACTAAGAAATAATTTGCTGACCACCTTTGGCATAAAAGAAGAGTTAGCATTAAGACAGACCCTAGCCTTGTGGAAAATAAGAAAAGGGGAAAGAACCATAACAGCCTGAAGCTCAGAAACCTTCATGGTAGAAGAGAATGCCACCAGTAAAACAGTTTTCCAAGTATAAAACTTTAGGGATGCAGAAGTCACTGGTTCAAAAGGTGGCAAAGTTTCTCCAAAATAAAGTTGAGATCTCAGGGGGTTACTATAGTCCTCATAGGTGGACTGAAGTGAAGGACATCCTTTAGACACTGCTTGACTTTGACTGTTGAGCCCTACGGGGTATTAAGTGGCATGCTAGCTGAAACTGCAATTAAGTGTGCCTTTACAGAAGATTAGGCAAGTCCAGTGTTGAGTAGCTAATACAAGTAGGACAAAACTGTAGGGACTCCCACCTGAAGGAGGTAACCATTCTTAAATACCACACAGAAAATATTTTCCATTTGAAGATGCAAGACTTTCTAGTATTAGGTTTTCTCATCTCTTGGAGCATATGAAACACATCCTCAGAAAATTGGTTTCTGAAAGGGATTAAAATTCTATTATCTACAGGGTCAGTTGACAGCCTGTAAGATGGAATGTAGCAGAGAGTTTTTTTATGCAAGTCCAATTTGTAGGGTAACTTGGACTGATGGCCCCTGGCAAGTTGAAGAAGGGGAAAACAGTGCTGCCTAGGCCAAAAAGGAGTCACCAGCAAGATTTTACATCTGTCCCACTGGATCTTCAACAGAACCTTTGAGATTAGAGGGAGAAGGGGGAAGGCAAGGCATAGAGGTACTTCCCTCCCACTGGAAAGACATAGTATCTACAGTGGATATAAAAAGCCCAGAAGAGAAACCCTCACAGAAAGAATCAGAAACTGAGCTCTCCTCTGAGTCTGAATCAGAAATCTGGAGACAAAAACCCTGAATTCATCCCTGCACATTTGTATTCATATTCACAATCTTGACTCTCTTCAGGAAAAGAGGAATCCCTCTTTCTTTTGCCAGAAACTACTTTACAAGAAGGATCAATAGCCTGAATTAGCTCACTTAACTCTGAACAGCAGGAAGCTAATTAACACCTTTGCCTCTTGAGGACTTTTAAGCTGGGAAACCAATTGCTTCCTGAAAACCTTTCTCCAAAATCATCTACTGAAAACACACTTCAGGAGACTCATAGTATCTAATAATGACGTAAGTTACAAAAAATGTAAAATATGTTGTCTTTTTGGTAGACAATGGTCTATACACTGGCATTAGTATGAAATGCCTGTCTTTGAATCGTGATTTTATAATGTAAATTTATAAAAGAAAAAAATTTATTTTGTTTGCCAAAAAGTACTAGTGTTGTGGCCATTCGAAAAGATATACCTCTATAAGCGTACACGATTTATGCAAAACATCAGTTAGATAATTTTTTGCCACCTGTTCAAGAGCTTTCCAGTGAAGTATGACAGAGGATAACATACTGCTGTTTGATGATTTTGCCTAATCTATGCAAATTATGCATAATATTTATACACTATTTCAAAAGAATATTAATCTATAAAACATTTGCACTAGATGGTAGATGCCAGTGGCAACACTGTGTACCTTAATGTTTTGCATTAGATAACTCTTGTAAAGACAAGTCTGCTTTTAGAAGATACACATGAACTCTGCTTTCCAGACGACTATACTCTTGTAGGAAGCAATGAGTTAAACCTGGAGCCAGTCCTAATAAACTACTACTATCAAAATAATTTTAAGGGGGAATAGATACATGCTTAGTTTTCGGTTTCTTTTTGAGAGGAAAACAATGGCCAACCATGTTATTAAAGCAGCAGCTGCTTCCCATAGAATGGGCACAGCATTCTGAAATGCAGGAAGACCTTTTCTGTTCCATCTCCCAGGACTGACAAAACTTCCTCCCATGCCCACTGAGGGGACACCAACAGCCACAAAGTGGCCAGTCCTTAGTGTCTATAGGTGCTGCACCAGAGGGATATGTTGTAAAAAAAAAATGAATCATTTGAAGTACAGAAAATGGCCACTGCAGAGTCCCCCACCTGTGACTGAGACAAATTGCTAGCCTGCTGTGATGGAAAATACTTTTTTCTTAACTTTTTCTTTTTGTGGTTGAAAGAAGGATTGACCATGGGACCAGTCAAGCTGAAAATGGTGCCAATTTCCCAGGGAAGACAAGCAGAAAAATGCCAGTAAAACTACCATACCCAAAAAAGTTACATTTAGTAGAAAAAACACAGTAAAAAGCATTTTCAAACAATGGCAGCCCCACAATGAAAACATAAACACAATTTCTCCACAGAAAATATCTTTTAATTAGTTTACACTACTTTTAAATTGACAGAAAACAAGTGCTCCATTTAAGTACGTTACAGTCTCAAGACAATCTGTTAAAACACAACACTTCTAAATTTAAAACAGCTTTCCTGAATAGGAGAGTAATAAAACATAAGAAAATATAAGAAAATGGATTTTTTAACAGAAAGGAAACTTATCTGCCCCGTAAAGGAAATCAAAAGCTGATTCTTGATCTTCAAAAGCCTCGGAGGAGCATACTCTTTGGCAACAGGAAAGCTCTGAAGGGCTTCATGCCCAAACTTGTCTTTTAATCAGCTCAGCTTGAGCTGTTTGACAGTTTGGGTGCATAGAAGGTCTCCTGAAGCTCTGGACAACTATTATATCCTTGGCCGAATATAACCGCATATAGCTAAGGCGACTGCAACAGTGATCAATACAAACATTTCTTTTTATGCGGTTACAATAATTGATTCACGTTGAGAACAATCCTTGTCAAATGAATTTCTTAAAATCCAAACCAAGAACACATAACATAATGAAATTATAATTTTAGTCACATCATAATTATCTGTAGTACACGGAGCTATAATTGGTCATTAACATTTGTTCTCCGCACCCTATCTTCTTTCTGTAAACAGAAATTCCACAAGTTTGAAAGGGACTTGCTCTGTTGAAAAAAAAATCATTAATTTAAAAGGTGTATTTTTTAATTATAGCTCACATTACTAGTCTTACTTTGTGCATTTTAATAGGCTTCAGTGTTTTCGTCATTCCTGTAAGTATGCATCTGTGTTTGAAGTGCTTTCTGAGCATATCTGAATGAGAATAGACTATCAACGATGTTAAATCTGAATGTCTTGTGTATGACTTTGTTATATGAAATAACATTTGTACAGTAAGTATATGGCACAAGGCTTTTGTGTAAGAACTTCACTATCATTCAGATATTAGTTTCTCATTTCTGGGGCATTATATATGTCTGCCATGTATTACAACTGGTTTGTTGTCCAGTAGTCAGAAGTCCGTGATTTCAGTGCCACAGCAGTAGTCCACAAAAATCACAAAAACTGATAGGCCAAAAAAGAGCCATAAAGATGATAGAGTAGACTATTGGATGATAAAGAAATTATGTATTGTTACTATTATGCAAGAAGCCCAGAATTTCCAGACAGGAGATATACAAAAATATTAAGAGAGAAATTAGAGGAAAGAAAAGTCCTTCCACAAGGAAAACTGTCAGAAGCTTCAAATAAAAATCTGTGTTCATTAATACAACAGATTTCTGAAAAATATTGTATCGATCAAGAAACCTTGAGCCATTTGGAAAAAGAAGCGAGTGAGGAAGTGCAAAAATATAAACAACAAAATCTAGAGGCTTCTGACAGGTGCAAAAAAGGAATGCAGACATGGGAAAACAGAGAGATATGATATGGTGCAATATGCATGCAAAGAAGAAAGCCAAATTAATCAACACAAAAAATGCAGTACCAAAGATATTCAAAGAGAAATGCAGGCAAAGGGATCCAGATATGGAAAATTTCACAATAAAAAAATAAGATCACATAGAGGGAATATAGAACAGAAGATTCGTAAAGTAGAAGGCAAAAAAAATACAACTTGAAGTTATGGAAGACCTGAGAAGTGAAAGATTTAGTGTAGAAAGTCTAACACAGGTTATATCACAGCTTGATGGAAGGAGTCTCCAAAGTAAGGAGAAACAGAAGGAGCAGGAGACATCTGAAGAACAAATATGAACATGGAAAAGAAAAAGAGATTTAATATGATGCAATATTTATGCAAAGGAGAAAGCAAAACTAATCAAAAGAAAACTATAGCACCAAAGATATTTGAAGAGAAATATAGGCAAAGACATCTGGACATGGAAAATTTTACAATACAAAAAAATAAGAGAACAAAGAGGAAAAGTGGAAAATAGGATTAGTAATGGAGAAGTTGAAGAAATAGAAACTGAAGTTATAGATTACCTGTGAAGTGAAGGATTTAGTGTAGAAAATCAAACTCTGATAACATCACAGCAGGATAGAGCAATGGATCCCCAAATTAAGGAGAAACCAGTGGAGTTGGAAACATCTGATCAGTCGTCTTGGAAACCAGTACAAATGTTCAATTGGAGTTGTACAGCAAGGGAAGGGACAGGAAACTGTGGCAACTCTGACATAGTCAATGCTGTGATGTGATAGGCCAGAGACTTCCCATAAGCAAGAGCAATGGATAACACAAGATGAAACTGAAGAGAATGTGGCACAGGAAGATGCTCTGGAACTTTGTATAGAATGCCCGCAGGAAATGGAGAACAAAGAATGTGCCCTCACTTTAGAAGAAAATTATCTAAGATAAGAGTTGCTTGATTTAATAGAGATGGACAGACATATTAAGACCAATGAAAGAAATAGACTACAGAAAGTCAATAAAATCCAAAAAGTTAGAAGTTTGATAAAACAAATGAACACAGTAATTAAGGCTGTCCATAGAGACTCATGCAATATAACAGAAGTAAATAGGATATATTACTGTGCAGCTAAATTAATAACAGATAAAGTTTTACCACAAAAACACAGGGTAGTAAGGGTAAGGAAGGTAAGAAATCGAATGCCATCACGGAGGTATCAAATAGAGAAAACTATAAAGCAATTAAACAAGAAGTGTCACTACTGGAACAGTACAGAAGAGGGAAAAGATCAACAAAAATGCTCAGAAAGATAGATGTGATAAAGGCAACGTGCACTGTCAGAAGAGATCAGGATATATCGTGCAGTATTGCAAATAAGAAGCTAAAAATATCAGCACAGGCAGAAAAAATTAGAAGATATGCAGATAAGTATAAAGGAAAAGTACAAAATAAGCAACTTATTGATGACCCAAAAAAGTTTTATAGAGATTTGGGAAACAAGGCAAAATTAATTGAAAAAACAACAAAAAAGAAACAGTTGCATTTTGGAGAAATATCCATGAAGATCCTGTGGAACATAACAAAGATGTTAAATGGACAGAAGTAAAGGAAAGAATAAGAAGTTCAAATGCACAGGATATGAAATGGGATGAAGTAACGGCCAGAGAGATTGAAACAAAGTTAAGAAAAGCTCCTAATTGGAAATCCCCAGGCCCAGTTGTAGTACCTAACTTCTTGTTAAAAGTATTAACATCTTTGCATGAACATTTAGCCATGAGTAAGAACTATTTATATGAGCACCCCGAGCAGACACCAGTCTGGTTAACAACAGGGAAAACAATACTCTTACTTAAGAGAGTACCTGCAAGTTATTCTAAAAACAATAGAGCGATAACTTGCCTTCTGATGACGTATAAACTATACACCAGAATTGATGCCAACACAGTTTATAGTCATTTAGACGAAAACTCAATCATGGCAATAGAATAAAATGGTAATAAAATAAAGTCATATAGAACAAAGGATCATTTGTTGTTAAAGTCATAATGGAGAACTGTAAAAAGGGGAAGAATCTAAGTATGGCATGGACAGACTATGAAAAACGATTTGACAGTATCCCACATTCATGGATAAAAATGTGCTTAAAAATGTAAAATATACACCCTACACTGATCAATTATATTACAGCAAACACGAAACAGTGGCAAACCATACAGCAGTTAAGCCATGATAAAGGACAAATTATTATTCCAAGGATAAAAATTCAAAGGGGGATATTTCAGGGTGACTCTCTGTCACTGCTGTTATTTTGTCTTGCCCTTATCCCATTAAGCTGCCTACTTAACAGATTAGGTCAGGGCTATAATTTGTCTCCTAGAAAACAACAGAGTGTTAAGACTTCTAGTCTTCTTTTTGTGGATGATTTAAAACTGTATAGTTCATCAGATGAGGAACTGAAAGCACAAGCAAGTGTTCAAAACTTTTTCAGATGATACAAGAATGTAATTTGGTCTTGATAAATGTGCTAAAGCAACCTTTAAAGCAACAAATCTGCAGCACTGAGAAAACATTTTTTGGACAGGAAAGTGATATAAAGAACTTGAGCAAGAGGGAGTGTATAAATATTTAGCAACTGCTGAAAGATCAACAATAAAACATGAACAAATGCAAATAAAACTTAGTAAAGAATATTTTAGAAGACTTAAATTAATACTGAAAACAGATCTGATATCTAGGAACAAAGTTTAAGCTATAAACCAATTTGTTCTTCCTGTCCTAACTTACAGTTTTGGAGTGATTAATTGAACCCAAAAGGTGTTGGATAGGTGGGACAGGAAAACAAGAAGGATGCTTCATGCCCATCAGATGATTTATAAAAATCAGTGCATACCAAGACTATATATTCCACATTCTGAAGGAGGTACGGGCCTCCTTGAAATTGATTACATGTATAAATCTGCAGTCATGGGACTGAATACATATCTGCTGACCTCACAAAACTTAAATACAGTGAAAGTTTTGAAACATGAGGAAAATAAGTCTAAGACGACTTCCCTGCTTAGCTTAGCAGAAGCATATCGGCATCAAGCGGGAATGGAAATTAAACCAGAAGTAGATAAAAATCAGGCATCAACTGAATGTGCCAAAAGACAAAAGAAAGAATATAAGGTGAAGGACCAGATGAGAAGGCAAGACATGTAGAAAATGCATAAATATAACTGTAAGTATCAAAAACTCTTGGAATAACCTCTTGTTGATCAGGACTGAATGCAGGAATGGTTAAGTAGAGTTGAATTTAAAACAAAAGATGAAAGGTTAATATTGACGGCCCAAGATAGCGGACTGTGTACATGTTGGTTTACAAAGTCCATTGAACATGTGGGAGAAACAGACAAATGTAGGTTTTGTAAAACAGAATTGGAAACAGTTGCACATCTTGTTGCTGGTTTTGATATTTTAATGGCAGAAGGACTGTATACTGAAAGGCAAAACAATGTGGCAAGACTGTTACATTGGGGATTGTGCAAACATTATAATATTGCAAAAGCTGAAAAACATTGGAAACATGAGCCACAAAGCATTATAGAAAATGAAGTTTATATCACATGGGATCACCCATTGCCAACAGTTCAAAAATAGATGTGAGAAAACCAGGTATGGTTGTCCATGAAATGAAGACAAAAGTAGCATCGATCATTGAAATTGCTGCAGCCAGTGACTACAGTATCTCCCATACAGAGAAACACAGTCATAAAATACCAGGATTTGGAGGCAGAAATGAAGGCAATGTGGAAGGATACCCAGACAGCAGGACTGGCCTTTGGTCAACTTATGCCCTAGGCAAAAGGACTCTACAGTGCCCCCCACACCACCTTGTGCCCCCGTTCTAGTCTATCTACACTGTGCAGAATACTGGAAATGTTCTTCTGCTAGAGCAGTACCCTAGGTGGCTGCCTAGTTGGCCTATGCCTAAGGCTGGCTATGCCAGACAGTTCCCATGGTAGTAGGAGCAATATGACTTATAAAAAAGAATTTACAGTCATACTTAGGCAAGTTACTAAGGCCATGGTGGTGCAAAGGTTAGCATTGTCGCCTCACAGCAAAAGGTTATCTCATTTGATTCTCAGCTGGAGTGCCTTCTGTGTGGAGTCTGCATGTCCTCCCCATGGTCTAGTAACATTAAAGACATGCAGGTAGGTGCGTGTGTGAATGAGTGCGCCTTCTTTGAAGGCTGGACATCGGGATGGCAACTCAGCTCCATAAAAATCCACTGCCAGTCATTAGTGGATCAACGTTCTGCTGTGGCAACCCCTAACCTGGAAAAGCCAAAAGACTTAAACAAGTTACTGATTGGGCACATTGCAGGTGCAGTGAAGAGCACTTCTAGCTAACATCAAAGATTGAAACAATACTAATTTCATGAACTTTAATCCTACTTTGAGTTAGGAATGGGGTCCGTTCCCATCATGGTATTAGAAACCCAAAAGACTTGGAGAAATTAAAAAAGAAACAGCACAGCATATTGTCAGGTCATAGGTTCATACCAGGCTAGCTACCTTTGTAGGCCATTTTAAGGCTAGTCAATTATCTCATTTGAGAATCAAGCCCTCTACCTTGTGTTTATAAGGTATACACCTTAACCATTATGCCATTCTCCCAACCCTAAACAATTGGTACACCTGTGGTGAAAATAGAACCCACATACTTTTGATCTACTGGCCCCTCAAGGTAAGCAAGCTACAAGCTGAGCCACTGCAACTTCAGCAGAGTCAGGACCTAATGAGGCAGTGCTTAAACTTAAGCATTAGTGACATTTCTAGGTTTTCAGTAATTTCAAGAGTTTAAATCCCAAGTTGTTGCTAACCACTGTCCATAAAGCAGCTGCATTGATAAGAACTGCCTCTGAACATATATTAATGGCAAAATGGGTTTCATTAATGGAAACCCTACAAAACAGATGACTGTATACTCATAAACACTCCTGCTTTCAACACAGACATTTTTGTTATGGTATTTCATCAAGTAATGTTTTAAAATAGTTACATCTAAGGAATATGTCCAAAACAAGTACAAAATTCATTTAGCAAGCAAAGAAACAATGTATCCCTGTCTTGGTAACAGTCAGTTTAGTTCAGTGAAACTATTACAAAATGGCTGTTATTTATTTCAGTTCAAATGTTTTAAAACAAAAGGACTAGTTGCATCCACTTGAGTCACACTATTGTGAACATTTTAACTGTTCTCATTTCTCTCATTCCAGAAAATATAAGAAAGTATTTATTCCATAAATGCAGGCATACGAGATGTTCACATGATGTGTATGGTGATTTTAGTGAAATATACTTTTAAGGTGAGAAAGTGTATTTTGGCAGCTCAATAAATTGAACTGATGAAAAAATTAAATGAAGGCATTTTTTTTTGCAGGGGGACAAGCCCCCTGTATTCCCCATGTGATGGGCAAGTGTCCTGTACCTCCCCAAATGTATATGTAACAACTCCAGAGTCACACGAACACAAAAGAGGGAGAACTCTCCCAAAATAAAGGCATCACTGCTGACTCACATACTTACAAGCTACACAAGCAGTGATTTTGCATAGAAAACAGCGACTGTGGAATTTAACTTTGTTAAGTTTTGTTTGGTGAGCTTTTTCTTCTGCAGTTTGTAAGTCGAACAGCAGCTAAATAAATGACAGCTATCAACTTCACAAAGTGATCTCAAGGAATGTCTACATAATGTGTGTTTGGGGAATGCTTAGTAAACACTGCATTCTGAGACTATATTCACTAAAGTAAATGCATTTCTCCCTGAAACTTCCACACATCATTATGAGGATGTAACATGAAGAAAAACAGTGACAATTGGGAAGGTGACAATACTGAATGAGTAACTGGTCTTTTGTGCTGTGAAACTGATTTTGCCTGCACTCGCCATATGTATATATATATATATATATATATATATATATATATATATATATATATATGGGTCTACTGCTTTTCATCAAATACCACATATTCGAAAAAGAGCAGTAGACCGCTCAGTTATGTAAAAGTGCACTTTCGCAAACTCAGCTTCTACGAATGGATCACACCACAGTGGAGGGCATCAGGAAAACATGCTGTGTCCTCCACTGTGGTGCAGTAGTCACGGACCTTAGGGTTAGGGCGCGGGTCATGGTAGGGGGATAGCTAGTAGGCCCTTCTTAGTCAAGGTGGTTCATACAGCCTACCTTGATCTGGCCAAGGCCTTTGATACCATTCCCCACTCAGGAATCATAGAAAAACTCACTAAGCTAGGCATCAACCCCTATATCACTAGATGGACTGGAAACTGGCTCACAGATAGAACCCACAGTGTGAAAGTAGCTGAATCCAAGTCAGACTGCCGACCAGTCATGAGTGGAGTCCCACAGGGATCGGTCCTGGGTCCTCTCCTGTTTGGTATCTAGTTCTCAGAAGTCCAGGCCAACACGAACAAACTCTGGCTGACAAAGTTCGTAGATGATTGCAAGTTGGGAGCCATTATTAACTCCACAAGTGATGTTGACATCCTACAGAAAGGCCTCACTGAGACCACCAACTGGTGTCAGAACCATGGCCTTAAGCTCAATGCCAAAAAATGTGTCATCATCCCCTTTGGGAAAAACCCAGTTCCCATGAATTACCACATCGATGGTAGTCCACTGAACACAGAAGACATTATAAGAGATCTGGGAAGACTGGTTGATAGCAACCTCTCTTTTGACCACCACATTGCCACTGTTGTCAGAAAGTCCTTCTACGTGGCACATCTCATTACTAAGGGTTTTACATCCAGGAAGAAAGAGGTCATTGTCTCCTTCTACTCTTCCCTCATTAGACCAATATTCAAGTACAATGCCCCATTTGGCATGTACCTCACTAGACACCTACAACAACTGGAGAGGCTGCAAAAATACCTCACAAAGAAGATCCAAGCCTTAAACACTTTTCCTATTTGGACAGACTCAAAAAACTCCAACTATTTTCTGTCTCATATCGCCTATTTAGAGGTGATTTCTGCTTGACTTACAAATCCATGTCTGACCCAGCTCTGTTAGAAATGCTACATCTAAAGAAATCCCAATCCCTCCGCACCACATACTCTAGAGCCCTCAACCTCATTACCACAATCAACAGAACGTGCTGGAGGGACAGGTTTATAACCCAGAGACTGCCCATGCTATGGAATAGACTTCCCATACATGTCAAACAGAGCACCTCACTGGCCCTCTTCAAGAGAAATTTTGATGAGTGGATGGGAAATAGAAAATTCACCCCGGGGATCACTCCAGTGGCAGTACTCAACAGAGGCACTGGGAACTAAGGTTGGGTGGCACAATGCCAGGCTAATCCTATGAGCTAGGCTTGTAAAGGCTCCAGGGCCATTAGCCTAGTAAACACCTCTGAACCTATGAATCTATTTGCCAAGTTAAAATGAGTGAATATGTGTGATGCATTGCTTTTAAGTAGTTCTAGGATAGGAGCTAGAGCTCACTTGACCAGAAATGGATTGCAATCAAATAATGAATGGATGTCCCATGCTTTGTATGCACAGTTAACAGTCTTTTCAAATTCAGAAAAAGAAGATACCTTATCTACACCCATAAATAGGCAGTAAGAGTTTCTCCCAACTGGCAACATTCTAATATGGTTTGGATTCTTCATTGCCTTAATTGTTACACCATCATAAACTTGTGTTTATGGTCATAGTTGTGCTCCTCTAAGCAAACCTCTAACAAAAATGCTGTGAGAAATATAGAGCAGTGCACACCAGCTGGTTTCATGTAAGTCCCTGCTTTAGTGCCAGTGAACTGCTGCTTCTCTATGGGGGCCTATGTGGTCTGTGCTCTTACCATGACATTAGCAAAATGTAAAGTTAATGGGGCAGTGACACAAAGAGTGAGGGAAAGCTGCAGTAAGTCATTGTGTGAGAGCCACAGAAATCTGGTACCCTGTCCCAGTGACCATTGATAGTCATGGTTTACTGTTCCTAAAGTAGGCAAATTTCTTTGCCTTTGTTTACATTTTTTTCTCTGTTCCTATCAACCATTATGCTCTTGTTCCCTATTCATCTATTCCTTCCTACATTTCCTGTGAGAGTTAAGCACACTTGGAAAGGTAGCCATGAATCATTAACATATTACATACAAAAGATAAAAAAACGCCACCTATATAGTCTCAAACTAAAACAGTATTAGTAACAACATATCTTCTGTGGGAAAATTCCACATATTGAGACTGGTTCAGTTTGTTAACAATATTACAATTTTATAGTGTTAGGATAATTTTCAAGTTATAGGTGCTCTAAAAGCATTCACATCTCTAATGATCTAGACACCTTTTGGCACAGTACAAGTATAGCCCTCGCTTATTTAAACAAAAGGTGCACAATCAGTCACATAAAAAAAAAAATCTAACATCTATTGTTTTAGAAAGACAGTGACCTTATGGCTATCTGTATCTTTTAAGAACATTATTGGACTGTACACTAGGTGCTGCACATAGATTGACACGGTGAATAGAGATACATTTAGTAGATAGTCATAACTGAGTCTTTTCTACAAGTTTATAAATAGCAAAGCTTTCGGGTAAAACCCTTCCTCAATACTAATACATAAAATACAAAATCAAATGGTTTAAATACAGGTCAATGATCACATGACTAGCAGCCCAACAGTCATGTGACAAGAATATAAGAATGCAAACACAAAAGTAAACATACAAAATGTAAAAAACAGAAAGAACATATACATAAAATAACAAAGTTTAGCACAACATCATAGTTTAGTATGTTGTAATCTAACCAGCACAGGTTTAAGACTAACCATGTTATTTAAGCCTGGATCTGGATCTTTTAAAAGTCAATGTAAATGACGTAGTACTTTTATACCTATCAGTGTACCTGTGTTGACAGCTTTTCATAACTTATGTGAATTAGAGCTTAGGCAATTGTATTCTGACACTTTGAAAATAAGGTCTTTTAATTTAACCTTTCATGAATATAAGGTGCTGAAGAGCTTGCAAATGAACAAGGACATAGTTATTAAACAAGCGGATAAGGGTGGTGTAGTGGTCCTGATGGACCGTGATAAGTATATGTCTTCAGTTTCTGTTTTGCTTGATGACGCTAATGCTTTCAAATGCATTACTAGTTTGGATGTTAGAAAATGCATTAGTTATGTTAACATGGTTATTTATGAATTACAGTTAAATGGTGACATCAGTCTTGATTTGTTTTATTATTTTACTGTGCCCTGTCCAGTTATCCCACATCTTTATGGTCTCCCTAAAATTCATAAATCTATGTTAGACCCCCACATGAGACCAATTGTTTCGGGTGGTGGCTGGATTACCGAGCCGATTTCTGTGTATTTACAGAAGCAGTTGCAACCTTTTTCACATAAATGTACTACTGTTTTACGTGACACTTCAGATCTACTTTGTAAATTACGTTTCTGGTATAACAATCTGAATGGTTGTTTAAAACAGGGAGATTATTATTTTGTAACACTTGATATTGCATCCCTATTTACTGTTATACCAAATGATTTTGGTGTTGAATCAATTAGGGAATTTTTTGATTTCACAACCATCTCCTAATATTAAACATGTTGAGAATATCTGTTCTCTTTTAGATGTAGTGTTGAAAAATAATATTTTCTTGTTTAATGAGCTATTATATCTTCAGCTCACCGGTGTAGCTATGGGTACTTCCGTAGCTAACACCTATGCCAATTTAGTTCTCTGTCAATGGGAGAAAGTTAATATCTGTAGTGACAAAAATCCTTTTGCTAGTAATGTATGTTTTTACCAACATTTCGTTAATGATTGTTTTATGATGTGGAAGGGTAGCTTGTGGGCTAGGCTTATAAATGCCTTAGGGCAGATAGCCTAGTATAAACCTATGAACCTATGAACCTATGAATGAACTTAATGAGTTTATTAATTATTTGAACTTAACTACAAATTTTTTGAACTTCAAAATGGAAGTCTCTGATAATACAATTATATTCTTAGATGTTAAGTTACAGCTAATTGAAGGTGTTATTCATACTAGTGTACATAGGAAGGATGTATATTCTGGTAGATATATCCATCATAATAGTATGCACGCTCCACATGTCTTTAAAGGCATTGTGACATCTCAGTTCAGTAGAGTGAGTAGACTAAACACCGATGATGGTCTCTTCATTTTGCAGCTTGACGAGATGATTGAAGATTTTTTATGTAGTGGATATGACTCGCACTTACTATCGACTCTGAAGGCTAAAGTCATGATTGATAGAAAGACAACTATGAAACCTATCTTTACAGAAGGTAAATGTAGCTTGACCACTATTGAACATCAAAATCCAGTAGTCAGGTACGTCACTTCTTATAATGTTAAGACACGTTATGTTAAGCAGATTATTCAAAAAAACTGGGCCATTCTTATGGCATCAGTTGAAGCTAAGGGTATTGTAGGGGATAGACCCTTTTTTGCATATATGAACATGAAGACCTTAAGGAATATTTTGTGTTTTAAAGATTTTATTAGATCTTTGCCTCCATTTGTTTCTGTTTATTCTGGCACATACAAGTGTTTAAATTGTGTGTGTTGCCCTGACATTATTAGTAAGAATAGCCATGAATTCAAGCATCCTGTTAGTAGTAAAATTTATAGTTTTAATCTATCTGCCACTTGTACTACATCTTCTGTGGTCTATTTGGCAACTTGCGTTATTTGTTCCTCCTTCTATGTAGGTAAGACCACCCGTAAGCTTAAAGAATGTATTACTGAACATAAATCAGAGATTAGGAGGGCTTGTGATAAAAATGCATTATATAAACATATGGTTAATTTTGGTAGTGAACATACATTTCTTTTTAGAGTCATTGATGCCATTTACCCTACGCTTACGGGTGGGGATAATAACAATCTATTGGAGCTTAAGGAGTATGAGTGGATACTTAGACTCTCTTCTGACCATCCCCCAGGCTTAAATAACATAGTTAGTCTTAAACCTGTGCTGGTTAGATTACAACATACTAAACTATGATGTTGTGCTAAACTTTGTTATTTTATGTATATGTTCTTTATGTTTTTTACATTTTGTATTTTTACTTTTGTATTTGCATTCTTATATTCTTGTCACATGACTGTTGGGCTGCTAGTCATGTGATCATTGACCTGTATTTAAACCATTTGATTTTGTATTTTATGTATTAGTATTGAGGAAGGGTTTTACCCGAAAGCTTTGCTATTTATAAAGTGGTTTTCTCAACCAAGTTTTCGTTTTCTTTGCCTCTTTTGCAGTTTGTTTTTTTGTTCTTTTCTACCAGTTCCAGGAATTTTTACTTCCTCTGCTGTTTGCATTACAGATGAATTAGGATGTGAAATTATTGTACCTGCTATGTCAAACCTTCTGCCCTACCCTTTCCATAACTTACCTTAGTGGTAATATTATCTAGCATTTGTTATATGCTTCCCTATGCCTGCTATTAACCTTGGCAGATCACCAAAATCTGTTTAGTTGACAGACCATTCCACAGAATTTGATAAATTTATAAAAAAAACACTTGGCAACCCTTACTTAAGTAGGTGCAAGCCCCCAAGCCTTACAAGTTTCACCTCTCCCCAGATTTCCTAAGTTGGTATAACATTCACTTGAGATCATACAGCCTTGGTGGAACAGTTTAGTAATAAACCGGTTTCACAAAATGCACAGTAGCTATCCTGAGCTTATCCTGAGATCTTGAATAGAAAAGCAGATACTTGCCTTGTGTTTGAGTTAGCAACCTGCCACTCCTCTCATCATCATCTTCTTTCGGCTGTTTCCGTTAGGGGTCACCACAGCGGATCTCTGTTTCCATTTCTTCCTGTCCTCTGCATCTTGCTCTGTCACACCAACCACCTGCATGTCCTCTCTCACCACATCCATAAACCTTCATCCTTAGCATCTTTTTCCCAATATACTCAGCATCCCTCCTCAGCACATGTCCAAACCAACATAATCTTGCCTCTCTAGCTTTGTCTCCAAACTTTCCAACCTGGGCTGACCCTCTAATATACTTATTCCTAATCCTGTCCACCCTCATCACACCCAGTGCAAATATTAACATCTAACTCTGGCACATCCAGCTCTAACTCCTGCCTTTTTGTCAATGCCACTGTCTCCAACCCATATAATATAGCTGGTCTCACTATCCTCTTGTAAACTTTCAGTTTCACTCTTACTGGTACTCGTCTGTCACAAATCACTCCTGACACTCTTCTCCACCCAATCCATCCTGCCTGTACTCTCTTCTTCACCTCTCTTCCACACTCACCATTACTCTGAACTATTGACCCCAAGTATTTAGAATCATCCATCTTCACCACCTCTACTCCTTGCATCCTCACCATTCTTCTATCCTCCCTCTCATTCACACACATATATTCTGTCTTAGTCCTACTGACCTTCATTCCTCTTCTCTCTACAGCATATCTCCATCTCTCCAGGGTCTCCCCCACCTGTTCTCTACTCTCACTACAGATCACAATGTCATCTGCAAACATCATAGTCCATGGGGCTCCTGCCTGATCTCATCTGTCAACCTGTTCATCACCATTGCAAATAAGAAAGGGCTCAGAGCTTATCCTTGATGTAATCCCACCTTCACCTTAAACACATCCATCACTCCCACCGCAGACCTCACCGCTGTCACACTACCCTCATACATATCTTGTACCACTCTTACATACTTCTCTGACACTCCCGACTTCCTCATACAATACCACAACTCCTCTCTAGGCACCCTGTCATATGCTTTCTCTAAGTCTACAAAAACACAATGCAACTCCTTCTGACCTTCTCTGTACTTCTCCATCAACACTCTCAGAGCAAACATCGCATCTGTAGTGGTCTTTCCTGGCATGAAACCATACTGCTGATCACTAATCATCACGTCCATTCTTAACCTAGCTTCCTCTACTCTTTCCCATAACTTCATGCTGTGACTGATCGATTTAATCCCTCTGGAGTTACTACAGCTCTGCACATTACCCTTATTCTTAAAAAATCGGTACCAAAACACTTTTTCTCCATTCCTCAGGCATCCTCTCATTTTCCAAGATTTCATTAAACAATCTGGTTAGAAACTCCACTACCATTTCACCTAAACACCTCCATGCTTCCACAGGTATGTCATCTGGACCAAAAGCCTTTCCATTCTTCATCCACTTCATAGCTATCCTTACTTCCTCCTTGCTAATCCATTGCACTTCATGATTCACTATCCGCACATCATCCAACCTTCTCTCCCTTTCATTCTCTTCATTCATCAGCCCCTCAAAGTACTCTTTCCATCTGCTCAACACACTCTCCTCACTTGTGAGTACATTTCCCTCATTATCCTTTATCACCCTTACCTGCTGCACATCTTTCCTAGCTCGGTCCCTCTGTCTAGCCAATCGGTACAGGTCCTTTTCTCCCTCCTTAGTGTCCAACCTTTCATACAACTCTTCATATGAGTTATCCTTAGCCTTCGCTACCTCTCTTTGCCATGCACCTCATCTCCTTATACTCCTATCTACTGTCTTCATCTCTCTGACAATCCCACTTCTTCTTTGCCAACCTCTTTCTCTGTATACTCTCCTGTACTTCCTCATTCCACCAGCATGTCTCCTTGTTGTCCTTCCCCTGTCCGGATGTCATACCAAGCACCTTTCTAGCAGTCTCCCTTACTAGCTCTGCTGTAGTTATCCAGCTATTTGGTAACTCTTCACTGCCACCCAGTGCCTGTCTTAACTCTTCCCTGAACCCCACCTCACAATTACCCTTTTTCAATTTCCACCATTTGATCCTTATTACTGCCCTTACATTCCTCCTCCTCTTCTTGCTTTCCAACGTCATCCTACAAACCACCATCCTATGCTGCCTAACTACACTTTCCCCGGTCACCACTTTACAGTCTCCAATCTCCTTCAAACTGGCCCTCCTACATAAGATATAATCCACCTGTGTGCATCTTCCTCCACTCTTGTATGTCACCCTATGCTCCTCCCTCTTGTTAAAATACGTATTCACCACAGCCATGTCCATCCCTTTCACAAAATCCACTACCATCTGACCTTCTGCATTCCTTTGCTTAACACCATACCTACCTATCACTTCCTCATCCCCTCTGTTCCCTTCACCAACATGCCCACTGAAATCTGCTCCAATCACCACTCTCTCACCCTTGGGTACAGTCTTCACCACTTCATCCAACTCACTCCAAAATGTTTCTTTCTCATCCATCACAGTCCCAACTTGTGGAGCATATGCACTAACAACATTCATCATTACACTATCAATTTCCAACTTCATAAACATCACTCTATCTGACACTCTTTTCACCACCAAAACACTATTAGCATACTGTTCCTTCAGGATAACTCCTACACCATTTCTCCTGCCATCCACACTATGATAAAACAATTTGAACCCACCTCTGATACACCTAGCCATACTCCACTTCCATCTGGTCTCTTGCACACACAATATACCAACCTTCCTTCTGTTCATCATAGCAGCTAGCTCTCTCCCTATACCAGTCATATGGCCAACATTCAAGGTTCTGACCCTTACTACCCCAGTGCTAGCCTTTCTTCTCTCTTCCAGCCTTTGGCAATGCCTTCCCCCTCTTCTCCTCCTTCGGCCAACAGTAGCTCAATTTCTGACCAGCACCCTGTTGGCTACAGTACTGGTGGCGGTCGTTTGTTAACCCGGGCCTCGACCGATCCGGTATGTAAATATTTACTGTTGTCCGCATGAATGATTTGGCAAAGTTTTACACCGGATGCCCTTCCTGACGCAACCCTCCCCATTTATCCGGGCTTGGGACCGGCACCATGAAACTCCTCTAGAAATATTAAATAAGGTGTTTACTTTAGCTATAAATCTATCCTTTAACAGCTGTGTGCTCAAATGGGCTGTTACTGCTACGAATGCTACTGCTCAAATATACTGCACTTAATGCTGTTGTAAATTATGACATTTTTTTTTTCATTTTCATTGTTTAATATTTCAATTTTACTATGTTTTTAATGTAAAGGTCAAATAAACCTTACAACATTGTTTTAAGATCTTATAAGAAAATGGAATATCTAGAAATAATCTACATTTATTACAGTTCTGTTATGTTTGACAACTTTTAAAGAATGAAAGTAAAAATCTGTATCTTTATCTATATCTATAAGTGTAAATCCCTCTATAATGCACCAGTGAAAATCAATATATAATACACCAGTGTAAATCCCTCTATAATGCACCAGTGTAAATCAATATATAATACACCAGTGTAAATCCCTCTATAATGCACCAGTCTACAGTAAATCAATCTATAATGCACAAGTGTAAATCTCTCTGTAATGCATCAGTGTAAACCAATCAGATACAGACTGTTGCACTTGTAACAATGAAAGAGGAAACATCAGAAAGGTACTGTGCCAAAGTAGCCATGTCAAAAAAAAAACAAAAATATTTTTGCAAAATCATAAAAATCTTTCTTTTCTGAGGAGGGTAAAACCCACATACACCCACACATGTGATTGTATCCTCTGTATCTTCTAATTATATTCAAAATCAAGGTCACTGTATCTTGAGGGTGAAGCACTTAAAACAGCCTGTCGCAAGCCAAGTAAGTCTTTTAGGGGCACCAAGCCTTTGTCTAACTACATTTAGTGAAACATATCAATTTCAGCAGCAGTTTTCTACTGAATGTACAGCAACAGCAGAATGGTAGACTGGATTAAGAAATGGTGGGATATCCATGAATGATGAGGCCCACATCTGAAAATTGCTGTTTATGATCCATAATACCATATGACCAGGAATGAATATATAAAACAAATGTGCACAAGAATGACTGCTTGCAACATATATGGGGAATGGCATTATATATTATCACTACATGAAAATAAGCAAATAATTTAAATAATAATAATAATCATAATAAAATAATAAAAATAAGTTCACAGTATATATGTTTTCTGAAATAGATTTAATACTCCCAAATTAATATCACTTAAACATGATATTTTACTACCAATTAAGTCTAGCAGATTTTACTGAACGACCCAGATTCATGCTTGGTTGACGATTAAAGTAACTAAGTATCGAGTATTTCTGCCAGTTGGCAACATTTAAATTCTGAAGTTTCTTCATAGCCCTGAGAATTAAAGCGATGTGAGCTTCTGTAAATGTATATCCATGCTCCTCTAGGAAATACAGTGTAACAAATGAGAGGTATTACATGCCAGCTGGCATGTATTCAGTGTCTGACCACTAAGAGCTGGCAGCTACGTAGCATGGCATGCCCTAGACTTAACAGTAACCACAGGAAGTACTGTACTGATTATGAGTAAACTCTTTTCTGCTGCCAGGCCATCAGTGCTCACACATCAGTAAAGCAGATCAAGAGATGGGAAATCAAAGCCAGCAAAGCTTGGACAAACTCTTTTATTCACACTTATTATTTTTTAATTTAGTGATAAGCTCAGTTTACTTCATTTAATAGAATTCTTCAGGGTTTGATGGTTTTCACTTCAAACAGAGGGAGCAATGTGTAGGAAAATTGAACTATGTCCCGTTTTTATCAGTTATTTCTACTGATGCTGCTTCAGTTTCAGAATTAATAAGGGATGTTGAAATTGTCTGCTAATCTTGGACAACATTCTACTTGTAACAAATACTAGCTTATTATGGCAGAATAAAGCCAGCATCATTTCTTGAAATGTATTAATAGCATATGCAGTATTAATTCTGCAATAGCAATGTGTTATGTATTAAAGAGCTTGTAGTGTCCCATAGTTTTATTCAAAAGGTTTTTATTTGGCTTCTTTTTGTAGCTTTGGCGGTTCCAAAAGCTGTATCTGACATACGCAGTTGTACCCCAGAGTGGATGTCAGGCAGACATTGTATGTTACTCCATCATCTAGTGGGTATTTGTGGTTAATAGCATAGTAATAAACCTTAAAAATAAAAATTCTAAATACTGTGTTAACTGCAGTTTCTCATCCCTCTAACGTATTACGTATTGTTCTGTCATTAAGGCAGTTCTCAGTGTGAGCCTACTATAATACTATTTATAAAAATGCTGAAAAATCATCTACCCAGTACTGGGTGGCTCATGTGTTACCTTAAATACCTTCATACTTTCATCTACTTGAACTTAATTTACTATGTGTTTTATTGCTTGTCAGGTGTCTTACCTGTGTTAAGACTCCAGAAACAACTATAAATCCCATTGATCTGTTCAGTAATTTATACTATGGTAACCTTGCAAGAGGTATCACCTTAACAGCTTCCTTTTTTATCTAATGTCCTGTGTACCTAGCTAAAGAATACTATTAGACTTTATTCTGAAAATCTACAGGGTGTTGGGCGTCATATCACATTTGGTTCCAAATATTCCAAAATCCTTTCTTTCAGCACTGATTCAAATATTTTTCCTACAGCCAATGTTAAAATGGCATATAGATAATTTCAGCCTTGGTTTTGCTCCAGTGTTTATGAAGGGAAATACATAATTTTTCAGCTCTCAGGAATCTTACCACAATTCCACAATTTATTAAAAATATTATTCAGCAAACAAATCTCAGCAGCCCCCACATATGTCTACACCATTACTCTTTGAAGTTGCCCAAAGGTCTTCAGAGAAGGGGTATGGAACAAATTCCTTATCTTTTCTTTCATTTTCTGAAAAAAATTGGTGTTTTTTTTAATCTTCTTTCACGAATTATAAGCAGAAGTAATTATTTTGCAGATATACATTTTAACAGTCCTTCTGTACTCACCCCATCATCTATTTTACGTAATATTTAATATTTATGTATATATGCATGTGTGTGTGTGTGCTAATAATAACAGTATTATTATCCTTCATTTGTCTTTTTTGCTCCCTTGCATATCTATAAAATATTTGTTTTGGGGGTAATTGGGCTATCCTAGCATCAGTTTGGCCCTTTACTTTTCTGACTGGCTTACTCGCCCACATGTAATTGTCTCTCATCTTGGTCCTCCTTTTATACCACAGGGCTTCCTTAAACATAAATGTTGCATGAGTTCCTTTTATTATTTATTTATTTCCCTAGTCATTTTGTACACAGGCTTGCTTCTCCTGTGTTGGTATTTTTGTTGTTTCTTCATAGATCTTTGAAGCCACTTACATGTCTGTTTGAAAGAGCCTTCTAGAGGTACTTTAATCATCTGGCCTCTTGCAAGAAAAAATTTCTCACTTTTCAGTGGCTGGACTCTATAATTAAACTAGCCAGACTGTTGCTTACTTTTTCCTTAAAGACTGACAACTTCTATATCAGAGATATTCTTAATTTTACAGTAAAAAACAGATAGAGCTCACAGATGCATTGCTGATACTGTACTGTGTTGTTGTACTTTTAAAGGGGTGGGTGTAACAAGTCAAGGGTGTAGCTACAGATACAACAGAAGTGAGAAAATGTCATGCACAAGGGCATTTGTGCCTCAGTGGAAAGCGTAACAAATATCATTAACCCAAATTTAGGAACAGAAAATTAGAATTATTATGTTCTGTGCTGCATTATACGAAAAATATTTTTAAACAAGAATTTTCTGGAAACCCTTTCCAGAGTCTGGACTTTTTGACCCTCATGGTAGGACATATCGGAACCACCACTCATTTCCTGGATATCCACCTCACTATAGACCCAGAAAGTGGACAGTTTGACTCCATCATCTACCGCAAGCCCACTTTCCGGAATAACTATCTAGAGTTCAGCAGCCAGCATCCCCATTTCATGAAAAATAATATTGCAAAAGGACAATACATCCGATTATCCAGATTCATTTTTAGGGACGAGGTTTTCATCAAGGAAGGTTTTTACCTCAGAAACTTGTTCTTAGAAAGGAAATATCTAGAGTATTTAGTGGACAACCTGTTCCAAGAGATCATACAGCACAGACACTCCAGGTACCCACCAATCCTGGAAAAGGAATTCACAGCAAGGACACAGAACGGACCGAACAAAAAGGACTGGGTGCCAAGTTTCCCCCTTCCAATGTCCACGGATATGTTCGGAATCAGAGGGGTCCATTGGGACATTTTGGAAGGAGAAAAAGGTCTGACAAAGTTACTTGGGACATCCCTGAACTTCTGTTTGAAATTAACCTCTTCTTTTGGTGGTGCATTCGAGAGGAATAAAAGCCCATCCCCACAAAACAAAGTATCGACAGAACCTGGAATGTCTGACTGCGGCAAGTGTGTCGCCTGTGTACACATACGAAAAACAACAATGTCACCTTCCCACACTGCAACAGAACTGTCCATCTACATGACTACTATGACAGCAACACAAAAAATGTAGCCTACTGTTCTTTCTGAGAACATTGCAGGAATTTCTATATTTGCAAAACGAACAGAAAGCTGAGTAACCATATTAAAGAACACACTGCAGCAATACACAAACAGGACAGTTTAATGCCTTGGCTAAACACAGTGCTATTTCCCCAAACTTCATAGGATTCAAATTCACAGCGCTGGAAAAAATAACAGAGTTTGTAGAGGACATGGACACATTCCTGCAAGTCCGGGAATTAAAATGGCAGATAGAACTGAGAGCTGATGTCTATCCAGGTCTCAACGAAACACTGAACATTAAATGTGCACTTAAATTGTATAGAGATTGAAATGTGATAAGGTTTGAAGAATTGTGCAAGTGGATTTAATGTGTTTCCTCTCTCTCTCTGACTTTTGCCTCTGCCCCTACCCCCTACACACGCTCCCAGTCACCAGGCTAGCCACCCGCCAACCCCACCAACAACCCCCCTGATCTCACTTTTCACACAGCCATTCAAGGGGTGGTACCATCCGAACCAGCCCACAGGCGGTACCATCTGCACTGACCCAGTCTTCTGGGACTCTCTATTATTTATATTCTCCTACCCATCAAACCCCGGTTTCACACTCTGTGTCGTGGGCAGCCACCAAACAGCCCCCCCCCCTCAAGTCCACACCACATTCCTCCCACTCCCCCCTCAGGTGGCATACCCACACATTTCTCTACATACAGACTGATACCCAAGTATAGTAGGCCTCTCTACCTGACTCCTCCACCTTCGTCCGTGCCCTTCTTTACTTACCTTTGGAGGCATGGACTCATAAGTTACGCAAAGTAACTATATGTAATTTCTGGGTTGTCCCGTCAGAGATGAACCAGTCTGGGTGTTAATATTAGAATTATCACAGCATGACTCTCATTCTTCCCGGTTCCCCCATATTTTTATTTATTTTATTTTTTTGCTTTTGCACACGATCCCTTTTTGCACATGATCCCTATTAGTATGCACACGGCACCACAAGTCTATTACTGTCCGACCAATTTACCTTATGTAACTGCGATTGTAATGTTAATGAAAATGCACACAGCACCCTGCCTGTTCACACTTTACTATTGAAAAGGAACTGTTGTTAATTTAAATGGCCTGCTAGAACTAATGTATTTAAAGGAAGTGAAAATGATTGCTCACAGTTATGAAACATGTCTTTCTGAAGAAAACTTGATAATAAATAAGACGAAAGCGCTAAAGTACTACAAGAGTTGTTGGTGTGATTTACTATTCTTTGAATGCTGTTATTGTCACGAAGTTCATTTCTTAGTTACAATTTCTTTGCTTCGTTCATTTTTTGAGTGCGGTTAATTTTAGTTGTAGATATATATATATATATATATATATATATATATATATATATATATATATAAATTGTTAAAACATACTATAGATAGGTAAGTTGTCATTTGTTAGTCTGACACCATTTGGTTGATAGCAGCAGGTGCCCAACGTGCACAAGAATAATTACTGTGTCGGGGATATTTCTTTTCACTGGGTTTGTGTGATCTTGGGGCTAGTATATATAATTATCAGGGGATGTGAGGTGCAGGGGGCTTATTCCCCTGCAAAAACACTTGTTATTGGTGGTTTAGCCCTCTCTGGGTTAATCCTAGGAGCTTGTGAAAAAAATGTGGACATTTTGTATTTCAAAGTTTGTATGTCAATGTTCTGGATGTCAACTTTGTGATCATTCAATCACAGATAATACACACATGCACACATGCACTCATACACAAATATAAAACACAAAAAAACAAAACCACAGTTACAAAGACATTCTGCTGACACCATTCACAGGAAGTTGTCCAGTTTTTGGACATACAAATTTTCAAGAGACCTGACACAGGAAATTTAGGTACAAGGATTTACAAAAAGCAGGCCAGTGAGAATTTCTATATCCACCACAGCAGTACACATCCAAAGAGCTTAAAACTAAATATAGCTAAAAGCCAGATGATGAAGGTATCATGTCTAACCTGTGTGGAAACAGATTTTGAAAAAAACAGATAAGAGATTTAAAAAGCATGTTTACTCAGAGTTTACTGTGAAGTAAAAGTTAATGAAATTGCAGGGCAGGTGAAGAAAAACTGTAGGGAAATTCAAATTCATATTACTAGGGGTGAAGCTGAAAGGGAACCAACTGGCCAATGCATAGTAAATGATGGCTGTAAACAGGACAGATCTATGGGGATGAGGATAGACTTTAGTTTGAACAGTTTTGTTGTTAAAAGCATTATAAAAAAACAATTGGAAGAAACGCAACAATCTCTGTGGCTGTTAATGAAAACCTTTATTTTTATAACATCAGTATGACCACTTAAAAAAGTTTATTAGAAAGAAATGATCACAGTGAGAGAGAGAAAGGTCATACAAAAAAGGAAGGGAAGATATACGTGTATTTTTTGTGTCACTTGCAGGTTCATTGCTAAAAACCCATATCATTGTGATAAACCTGGAAAAATACCGTGTTCAAGACCATTTCAAATGTGGTAGTAAGAATGCTGTTATGTCATTGCTTGCTCCAATAATGCTTTTATGAGTGCAAAATGGGCAGGAAACGTCAGCAAAGGATACAAAACTATGAATACGCTATAAAAAGTAAAGATAATGACGTTAAAATCCACATTATGTACAAATTTTAAGGAATGCGTGTTTCATGTTATGGAGAGTGTAAGAACTTTTGAACGAGGAGAGGATGCTGATTTATTGCTTGACAGAAGGAAACTTTTCTGGCAACTTGAGCTAGCAGCTAGCACCCCTCTGGACTGAATTAATTTATTAGCATCAAGACACAACAGAAAAACAGAAGACTTAAGTAGCAATAGTTTCATCCTATGTGGAAAATATTCTTTGGTGTATTTATTTATTTTATTTGTTTACATTTGATAGCCGGGTAATGTCCGACTGGGCCAGAAGCCCATTTTTAGAGGAGACCCGGGGAGAAAAGTTCCAAGGAAGATTACATAATTATAAATTTGTACATATGACAATTACAATAGGAGTTCAAATGCAAGTTCCTTGACATTGTATCTAAAAACATATAACAATGGTTTATACTATTCATACAGACAAAAAAAAATATATATATATATATATATATATATACACACACACTGAAAACCAAACACTGATGAAACAAACACCATGGTCTAGGAGGTAAATGTTTAATGGAAAACACAGAAAAAAGAAAAAATAGTATGCTAAATAACGTTCCATAGAACGCTTAATCAGACATATGTTTTTTCCATTAAAAATGTATCTCCAAGACCGTGGTGTTTGCATCATCAGTGTTTGGTTTTCAGTTTTGGATATTTCACTGAGGCACCTTATCTTCTGGCTGTTTTTTGTTTTTCACACATATATATATATATATATATATCTATATATATATATGTGTATATATATATATATATATATATATATATATCTATATATATCTATATATATATATATATATATATATATATATATATATATATATATATATATATATATATATATATATATATATATATATATATATGTGTGTGTGTATATATATATATATATATATATATATAGGCGGCCACAGGGGTGCAGCGGTTAGTGTTGCCACCTCACAGCAAGAGGTTCTCCGGTTCGATTCTCGGCTGGGGTGCCTTCTGTGCGGAGTCTGCATGTCCTCCCTGTGGTCGCGTGGGTTTCCTCCGGGTACTCCGGTTTCCTCCCACATCCCAAAGACATGCAGTAGGTGGCTTGGACGCTCTAAATTGGCCCTAGGTGTGAGTGTGTGCATGTGTGTGCCTTCTGTGGAAGGTTGGGTGCCGGGCTGGCAACTCGACACCGTACAACTCCACTGCCAATCATGAGCGGACAGGTGATCTGCTGTGGCGACCCCTAACCGGGAAAAGAAGAAGAATATATATATATATATATATATATATATATATATATATATATATATATATATATATATATATATATATATATATATATATATATACACATATATATGGTTTACTATCAAATGACTGAAATGACTGAAAACCAAAAGACTGAATCCCAAAAAGACTGAAAATTCAAAATACTGAATACAGTTTTTAATGCAAAAGACAAGCCCCTATGTTCCCCTCATGTGAGGGGGACTGTGCTCCCACACCCCCTGCTAACTATATATAACAACTCCAAGATCGCACAACAATGGAGAAGGGGGAAAGTCCATCATTTAGTATTTTGAATTTTCAGTCTTTTTTGGGATTCAGTCTTTGGTTTTCAGTCATTTGATATTAAACCTATATATATATATATATTTTTCAGGATAAAAATATCACAAACTAAAGCTAGGAAGGTTCATTTGTCATGAAATATTGACAATGGGTGGTGGAGCGAAGGAAGTTAGACAGCAAGGGGTTAAATTAGTTAGCATGGTGGAGAACATGAGCAAAGCCTATGTTTGGTGAAATATTCCTTTAGGGACTGTTTAAATAAATGTGTATCATTGATGGAACGAATACGCTGAGGTACAGAATTCCAGTGTTTGGCAATGATATGTGAGTATAAGGAGACACCGTGAGAGTTTGTGGTTTTGTTAACCTTCAACAATACTTTATCAGCAGACCTAAGAGATTTGAGTTAGTGTAGGTCTGGACAAGTTCAGATAGAGCTAGGTAGTTGTCAGGTTTGTATAAGACTTTATGGGCAGTTAGTAGCTGAGTCAGAATAAGCAGGCAAGGGAGCTTTAACCAGTTCAGCTGGAGAAGGGCAGTGCAATGGTGAGATCTTTGAGACTGATTTGTGGCAAATTTGGCTATTTTGTTATGGCAAGATTTAAGGCTATTCAGTTCAGATTTGTGAAGATTAGTAAATATTTGTGAACAACAGTAAAGCAGGAAAGATAAGAGTTGGGTTCTGGCTGTTGCGAGTCTGGCACTCTCTCGAGGCACACCTAAAAATGGAGAACATCGATATCTGTGCAGTAACTGAGACCTGGTTCAAGGCTCCAGAGAGCATCCCTGCAATACTAGGCTACAACGCTTACCACACTTTTCGGCCACCAAACCAAGACCAAAACACTAAAGGTGGAGGAGTGTCCATATTCACCAAGGATATTCACACTTCCAGGCTAGTTGTCGAACACAATGTGCAACTAACACTAGGTAAAACTGCAATCCAAATTGTAGCTTGCTATAGATCCCCCACCATGCCCCAAGATTCTCACTATACCTTTCTAAACATACTGGAAAATATTAAGATACAACCAAACACCCTAATACTGGGTGATTTCAATTACCTGCCATTAACTGGGAAAACTACTTGGGTACCAACACCTTTTCCCAATGGTTCTTGGAATTCCTAAATTCCAGCGCACTGGATCAACTAATCTATTGTCCCACCACGGGCTGCAATATCCTAGACCTGGTCATTACCAACATGGGAGATAGATGCTCCACACCAGTGGTCATCCCCTCATTGGTCAGGTCTGAACATAAGTAAATCACCCTTGACATCCACACCCCCCCCACCCTCCCAGTAAGGAAACCTCCATAAAAAAACTTCTCCAAAGGCAACTTCATGCTACTCAAGTCAGAAGTGACAAACTTCATGACACCCATGCAGATGGGATCTGAAAGTTCGACTGCTGAATCCTACACTAAGGCACTCTACGAGCACATCCACTCATGCATGAATCGTGCCATCCCAAATAGAACCAAGATGCTCTCCTCCAAAAAAAGGTGGTCCCCTGCCATATACAAACTATACAACAGAAGGAAGAAACAGTTGCAGAAAAGAGGAAAATCCCAGGATGCAAAAAACTCCCTTACCAGCCTCAGTAAGAAGCTGAGATCCCTCATAAAATCCTTAAAAGCTAGTTATGAAAATAAAATTGCCAAAGATTCCAAAGACAACTATAAGGCATTCTATAGTTAGGCCAAGAATCTAAATGGCAATGCTCAGATCTGCTCTGAGCTACAACAGAATGGCATTAAATATACTGATCCCAAGGATATTGCCAGTATCCTGGCAGATCGATTTAGTGCCAACTCCACCCCCCCTCTCACACCCTAAAGGGCCCATCTCAACACCAAAAGATTGCCAAAGTCCGGTAATCACGGACACACAGGTAGAAACCGCACTCTCCAAAGCTAAGAATACAGCATCCATGGGACCAGATGACATCCCGGGCTGTGTACTACATGAACTACAAAATGAACTGGCACCTCATCTAAGTGTCAAGTTTAATCATAGCCTCACCTCAGGCTTTGTGCCCACCGAGGGGCGCACAGCTACAGTTATTCCACTCCACAAGGGGGGATCCATCTTGGATCCTGGGAACTACTATCCCATCAGTCTGACGAGCCTGATCTGCAAGTACTTGGAATGCATTATCATGAAACTTATAAACAAAGACATTGGCAACCTTTAAACACTGGACCCCACCCAGTTTGTGTTCATGAAGGGCCGATCTTGTCTCCTGAACCTGATTGGCTTCTTCAAATCAGTCTCCAGATCTGTGGACGAAGGTAAGGCGGTCCACACAGCCTATCTGGACCTCGCCAAGGCCTTCGACACCATCCTCCAGGCTGGAATAATAGATAAACTTACTAAGCTGGGCATAAATCCCTACATCACTCGATGGGTTGCCAACTGGCTTACTGACAGAACCCAGACTGTAAAAGTAGCCGACTCCAAATCCAGCTCCATACAAGTGATAAGTGGAGTACCTCAGGGTTCAGTCCTGGGACCGCTCTTGTTTGGCATCTACTTCTCTGAAGTACAGGCCAACACTAAGGGACTCTGACTAACAAAGTTCACAGATGACTGCAAACTGGGAGCCATTACTGAATCCCCAAATGATTTGGATATTCTACAAAAGGGCCTTACAGAAACAGATTTTTGGTGCCAGGCCAGAGCCATGGGCTCAAGCTTAATGCCAAGAAATGTATAGTTATCCCCTTTGGGAAAAAACATGTACCCATGAATTACCACATAGGTGGCAGTACACTAAACACCAAAAGTGTGATGAGAGACTTAGGGACACAGGTGGACAGTGGTCTCACCTTCGATAACCACATCACCACAACAGTCAGGAAATCCTTCTATATGGCACACCTCATCACTAAGGGCTTTTCATCCAGGAAAAAGGAGGTCATTGTCCCACTGTACTCATCTCTCATTAGACCCATTATAGGGTATAACGCCCCATTTGGTATGTACCTCACAAGACATCTGCAACAGCTGGAAAGGCCGCAGAAATACCTCATTAAAAGAATCACAGACCTAAAGCAGATACTATATGCTGACCGTCTAAAAAAACTCCAGCTATACTCTGTGGCATATCGTCTACTCAGAGGCGATCTCTGCTTAACATACAAGGCCATGTCAAACCATGAGCTGTTGGACATGCTCCACTTAAAGAAATCCCAATCCGTCAGAGCCACACACTCCAGGGATCTAAACCTTGTCATCACAATGAACAAAACATGCTGGAGGGATAGGTTCCTGACCCAGAGACTCCCCATACTCTGGAATAGACTGCCCATACATGTCAAGCAGAGCGCCTCCTTGGCCCTCTTCAAAACGAACCTTGATGATTGGATAGGAGATAGGAAATTCACCCCAGGGATCATGTCAGTCGCCCTGCTAGACAGGGTTCCAGGGAAGTAAATATTGTGGGAAGAAATATCCAGGGAATTGTTATGGCTAGGCTTGTACAAGCCCAAGGGCCGAAAGCCTAGTACCAACCTATGAACCTATGGTCAGTAAGATACAATTTAGCCCTATAGAGAGAACCCAGTTTGGCATGACCTTTTTAATTGTTAGGGCAAGGAGTTTGTCAACCGTAAGTCCACTATCAATTGTGACACCAAGAAGTTTTGTATGTTCAACGGGTTCTATTTTTGTACCATTCTAGGAGGAAATGGAGATAGGTGGTTGGGTGGTTGTTGTTGAGGTATTATAGAAGACCATAAGCTTGGTTTAATTGGGGCTAATTATAACTTGATGGGCTGTTAAGTAGTTTTTAATAATTTGGAGGGCTGCCTGAGTTTTTTCTTGGAGTTTCTTGAAACAGGGGGCAGAGCAGATTACGGAAGCATAGTCAGCATATTGTATGACTGTGACTGGATTTGCTGAGGAGTTTAGGTCACTGGTAAAAAAATTGTGAATAAAAGTGGGCCAGGGATAGATCCTTGTGGGGCTCCTACAAATATAGGGATCTGGGGGGAGAGTTTATTGTCCCATAAAGTGGCTTGTTTCCAATTTGAAAGGTAGCTATGAAACCAGTTTAGGGCTTCAGGGCTGCAGTGATAGAAAGCCAGTTTATTGAGAAGTATTTGATGAGACACAGTGTCAAATGCTTTTGATATATCTAGGAAGGTAGCAGAGACTAGTTGTGTTTTGTTTTTGAGCTGATTTACGGTATTAGTAAAGCTAATTATAGCTCTTCTGGTGCTATGCCTAGGTCGAAAGCCATGTTATGTATTAGATAATAGATTATTTGACAGAAAGTGGTCTAAGATCTGTTTGTGTATACATTTTTCTAAGATTTTGGCAAGTGGTGACAAAACAGCTATGGGTCTGTAGTTGGATACATCAGTAGAGGGACCACCTTTATGTAAGAGTATAACATGAGATATTTTCTAGAGGAATGGTACGTACTGTTCATAGATAGAAAGGTTAATGAGAATAGATATACGGTAAGTGATGGAAGTAGCAGCTAGTTGTAGGAAGTTAACATTTAGTTGGTCTGCAGCTAGTGTGCAAGGTTTTAGTTTAGAAAGGAGATTTTTAACATAACTTGTTTGGATAGGTTTGGGATAGAGGATGGCAGAATTGTTGCAGGTTTGAGGTATGGACAGAGCAATGTTAGGAGTTCTGTTTAGTAGAGAGGTTACTGAGCTAATAAAATGGGAGTTAAATTGAGTGGCTATGTAATCATTTAGGTTGGTCAGAGTTGGGCCTGGGGTAGTGGGTTTTCCTGGACTGAGAAGAAGGTTGATTGTTTGCCAGAATCGTTTGGGATTTTTCTGGTATTTTAGCTGACTTGTCTGGAAGTAAGTTTTTTTGTCTTGTTTAATTAGTTTTTTGGTTTGATTTCAAAGTTGTTGTTAGGTAATGAGATTTTGCTTACTTCTATTATTCTGAAAGAGATACCAGGCTCTGCCTCTTTGTTTTAGTAGAAGAACTGTACCTTTTGACAACCAGGGAAGCTGTTTAGATTTGGTATAAATTTTTCTACTACTAGATTATTAAGTATTTGCAGGAAAGCACTACTGAAGTACTGTACTGCATGGTCCAACTGAAGAGTTTTTAGAGGTGCCCAGTCATATTGTTGAAAATGAGTATTAAATAAGGTAGGAGAAAAGTATTTTTGATTGCGAATATAGTGAAATAAAATGTTACAAGCATTGTGTGTATGTTTTCTAATCAAGTAGGTAGGGAAGTGATCGCTTAGTGTGTCAGGGAGTTACCCAGCACCATAACTAATATTGGATTTGTTTGTTAAAATCCAGTCAAGAATGGATGGCCTGTTGGTGTGTTTGTCAATGTGTGTGGGGTGGTTAATTTTTTGACAGAAATTGTACAGGTTTATAAAGTTAGTAGGGAGGTTAGAAGAGCAGGTAGTCCAGTCAAGGTTGAAATCTCCAAGTTTAAAATTTTTATGGCTGAAACTGGTAGAGGCCCATTCAAGGATGTTTTCAATATTATGGAGGTTATTAGCAGGGGCAGGTAGATCGCTATAAAGATAATGGACTTATGATTATTCATATCTAGGTGTGCTACTGAAACTTCTGAATTAATGATATCAGGTGGAGTAGACTTAAGTTGTGCCAATTTAAGATTGTGTTTAAACAAAATCGTAATCCCACCACCACATCTAGATACTCTGTCAGTTCTGAGGATGTTATAACCATTGGGAAGAAATTCTTCAGATTTAATAGGAGACTTTGGCCATGGTTCAGCAATGACAGCTATATCAGGGGAGTAAAGTGCAATAGCAGCATAAAATTCATATACTTTGTTTATCAAGCTTCTGAGGTTGACTTTAATGATGTGAAGGTCAGAGTTACTTTTTTTCAGTGGCAGATAGGAGTTAGGTGTGGTGTCAGAATGTGGACTTGGGGGGGGTGGAGTAGAAAATGTGGTGAGGGTTGGGACTGGATTAGGATGGATGTCACACTGGAGTTTAATATGGGTAAGGGAATGGAGGATAAGACATCTTAGTTTGAAAAACAGACATATATATATATATATATATATATATATATATATATATAGTGTAGTAGCAGATCTGTGGGTTTGAAAATAACTAAGAGAGAATAGTAGAGTAGGGGAGGTGTTAAAAAGGTATGGGGAGATGTGAACAGTGGGTTTGTCATGATGCAGGTCCTCAATTACTGGCAAGGTAGGGGAAGGGTTGTTTGTGTGAAGGTATGATTGGAAGGAGGTGGTATAAAGGGCTAAGAGTAACAGAGCTAACAGGACAGGGAGAAAGATGATAGGTTTTATTAGAGGCATAGTAAAGAAGGTAGACTGTATTTAAGGTCGGGGTGATCGTCAAATTGTAGATAAAGTAAAGAAAATCTTATGTAGAAGAGTCAGAAAGGAGACTTGATGAGATAATGGATGAAGTGAGATTGAAAATTGTAGGTGGAGTGCTGATTGGAGAATAGGGAGAAGGGGAGGAGCCTGTCTAAGAATAAAGGAAATCTATCCTGGAGTGGGTGGGAATGGTGGTAGGGTAGGGGAGCAGAGTGAACCTGAGTGCAGTGTATTGGTTAACACATTAGTCTTACAAGCAAAAGGTCTGATGTTCAATTACTGATATTAACATGAAGTTTGCTGTTATTTTACGTGACTTTTTCACTGATGAATTTTAATGCATTAAGTTATAGGGATTGGAGTGCTTCTGACCTGGAATGAGTGGTGATTGGTGTATAAGGAGCATGTGATTTGCAGCAATCTTTATTTAAAGTCATTTTATGTTTAAAGCGTTCATTACTTTGATGGTCTGTTTGGAAAGAAAATACAAAAAAGCAGTAATAAACCATCTTTTTTGGAGTTACCTGTTGGAGTGGACTGTTTATTATATATAGATATCTTTTAATAATTGTATTCATTCTAACATTACATAAAAAGTTCAATTTCTGCTTTCCTTTAAACCTTACTTTTCCCTCTAAAGTACTACTCTACACGTATTTCTCCCAAAATTCAATTTATTTCTATGCAATTTGATCACTACCTTTTTTAAAGGTCCTATCTCCAGTCCTTTTATCACCTTTAAAACATTCAACAATTCCATTTTGGTTTAGATTTGATTTTCCTTTTATAGTAATCATTTTGGACACCAGTGTCATTAAACTTAGTAAGGCTTTATCATCACTAGGCAAATCAGATCCTATATCCCAGCTGAAAAGAATATTTTCCTTGGTTGTTTTCCCAACTTTTCTGTCATAACAGTCTGTAGGGCAGTTTTAAAACCCTTCAAATGTGTTACAGTTCCAAACAACATGTTCACTGTTTCTATTCTGTTCCCCAACACCTGTCTAAAGTTTAATATCTACCTTAGGTAATTGCTGTGATGATTACATGGGGTATTACCATACTCATGTAAATGCTTCCCCATAAAAATCCTAAACCTTCAGGACTTTGTTACATACTTGGGAGCCCTACATATTTTTCAATTATTGCTTTGTAATCTGTCTTTCTAACATTTTCCAGTCTTTCCTAACCCCCAATGATTCCTTTTTAACAGCATCTTCTGGGAGAAACTTAAATAAAACCTCTATCACAGCTAGTCTTTCACTTGATATTTGACTATCCATTTTTCTTTCCCTATACTCTATTGTAAATCTCTGGCAGGGAAGCCAATTTGAAACTTGCAGTCTAAGTTCCTGCTTAGCCTCATTCCACTCAGTTACCTTTCTCTCCAAAGTTATTTGCTCCCAATACCTTTGTATCTTTGCTAATTTCCTCCAATAATACAAAAGCCTTTCTCAACTATTTTCTATACATACACTTGCAAATAGTCCAATGTTAAAATCTCCCTTCTCTATTTCTATGTAAACATAGTTCTTGGAATACTTTCTTCTAAAACACAAATATAACATTCTGTAGGGTTACTATTATTTTCCTGAATGACTTAGTTCCAAAATTCTATTCCTTCTTTTTCCCTTGAACGTTCCCATGTTTTATCATCATTATCCTTTTTTCTCTTTGAATTATAACCTTCAACTTGAGCTTTAAAGTACACATTCAAATCAGTCTTCATTCCCCCCAAAGAATCTTAATCTCTTTATTAATTATAATTCACACCTTCTACAAGTGTTTGATAAAAATATGCCTGACCTTTATATGACTAAAAGGCCTAAACAATTTTCACTGCTTAAATCTTACTATCCATATCCATAATCACGAGCTTCCAGATCTTCAATTTTTGTATTATCTTTTGAGTAGTTTCTTCCTACATATTCTTAGTTGCCATGACAGAATCCGTTTTAATCCATTCACCTAAATAATTTGTCTTACCATGCCCCCATTACACTGAAATATCCTTTTTCTGGAATTATGAAGTACACAATAACATAATCTGCAGATAAGGCTAACCTTTATTGATTATCACACCTGTAAATCATTGAATTTGTGAATCTCTTATTTTCCTTGTTAATACCCTTTACTTTGAATGGCAATGTTTTAGCTATAAGACCATCCTAAATAATAGCCTGGAATTTATTTTCTTCTAGATATGCGACCAAACCTTCGCACAGAAATGGGTTCATTAATTTCTTACATCTGATGCCAGGCTTGTTGACTTACTGTTGTTGCGCCTCATTTTTGAGTCAGTGATACGATAGCCTTCCTTTATTACTTTATTTCTACAGTGACCATTGACTTGTAGTGTACCTCTGTCAAAACATTTGACAGAAGTATATTCTAATATTTTACCACTGTTTGAGTTTCCCATTTGGCCCTTGTGCCTCACTTTCTCTCTGTTTGGCTAGTTTCCTTTCTGTCCTTCAAACTTCATTGTTTCAGTCTGTCCACTACTCCTTCCTCAAGGTTCTGCCTCATTCCAAGTTTGTATACTGCTTCCATTTCCCGTGTTGAACACGGATATGAGGAATTCACTGATGACACCTGCTTGCCCTCTGTTTTGATTTTATCAAACTTGCCATATGTTTTCGTGACCATTTTGTCACTGTTGTTTTTGTTTCTTCTGTAAAAAAAAAAAAGAAATAATTTTGGCCCATTTTAATCCATTTTGACAGCTCCCTTTATCCTTTGCCTTTACATTCATGACCTTATTTGTTGCTTTCCCTTTTCAAATGTCTTCCATATCCTGTCATTCATTCAGTCTCCCTTTTACTGAAGCTCTTGTAAGCCCTCTGGTTACTTTTTATGATTTCCCTTATTTCCCTCTCTTTAATTCCAATAATCTCCTCCTTTTCCTTATACTTCCTTTGTTTTCTTGCCTTCTCTCTTTCTCCATTACATTTCATATACTGTTTCTAATTTTCTCCAATAGTTCATGCACCACCATTTAGCTCCACAGTACTTCAATGCCTCTTAAACCATGCACCCTTTTTGTACATAGACCAATTCTCCTATATTTAAAGTAAAGCACACTGTAGGATGTGGTCAGTACTTGCTAATGGTACCTTCTATACATGCTTGGCTCCCTCTGTGTTACTTGATAGCATACAGGGGTCACCTGTTTTGGTTAGTATTTTGCTGTACATGTTACCCAAATCCTTCCTGGCCCAATACTGACACAGTCTTGTTTTTCTTTTCTCTTTACCCTGGATGTGGGCATGGTTCACCACTCCTACAAAATGTAGGCCTCTTGCTAGTGGATGATGTCTCCTATTTCTCTGAGGACTTATTCTCTCTCTCTCTCTTTCTCTTTCCAGTTCACTTTATCCTACTTGGAAACATTTGGTCAAATATAGACTATACTTCTCTTCCAGGTCTTCCATTTGACCTCTTCTAAATTGACTGCTAGTGAACTCATTTTTGTGGTTTGCCTTCTGTCTTTAATTTATTATTTCACAAAAGACCACTAAAAGGATATGGATGCATTCCTGTAGCTTGAATCCTTTCTGTAATACTAGATTTTTTGTTTTGGATAGATTATCATTTTACTCCACAGTACTGAAAATTAAATTAGGCAGTGCGCTGACAAAGAGGAAAAGAAATGGTGTCTGGCAACTGGCACGAAGGACTGAATCACTGAAACGTTAATGAGCTGCTTTCTGTAGTACAGGATTTGATTCCTTCAGCCTTGATTTGCCTAAAAGTCTGGCTCTGAGCAGGGCACTTAACCAGATTATGCTCCCTGGCTGAGTCTGAAAAATGTTCATGCATATCTGAGTTCTATTCTAGTTAACACATATAAATAAGTAAATAAATTAGGAAGTAAATAAGTTAATTAATTCATAAAAAAGTGACGGGCAAGAAGCAATGCCATTCCAAATATGACTCCGGAATAGAAAATGTAGAAGGCAACTGCAGTAATGATGCTGGAAGTTAAATGACTGAGGCTAAACTTCAGCTACAACAGGACAACTTATTAACATTGAGGGTGGTGTGATTTCCCAGCCTTTTGCGGCTCTTTGTACCTCTGCTGACTGACTGCTGGCTAGTGTGAATAATTTAACATGGAATGTTTGGGTTCCTATTAGAATGATGAAAATGCATTTTGTCAAATGCGTTTTCGTCGACACATGTAGGGCGAACAGGCAAAACAGCAAAGCGGCTGTTCAGCAAATTTTTTCCCTGGGAAAGAAGTCGCTTGACCACTTCGTTGCTTTGTCTGTTCTGAAGTGTAGTGTGGTCCCTTATCCGATATAGCTCCCGAGCATGATTGTGCAACAGTTACTGACCTTAGGGTTAGGGTGTGGGTTAAGGTAAGTGCATATGTATAGTTGAGTTACATGTGTATGTGTTTTCAGCTGTTTACTTTTGTTTTGGGGGGTAGGATTAGGGTTAAGATAAGTGTGTATGTGTTTGGAACTGTTTATGTAAATGTGCAAAAGTTACTGACCTTAGGGTTAGGGTGCGGGTTAAGGTAAGTGCATATGTTTTAAAATGTTTACTGTTTTTTTTTTTCATTGGATGTACGGTTGGGTTACGTGCATATGTGTTTAGTTGTTTACTGTTTTTTGGGGGGGCATAATTAGGGTTAGGGTATGTGTGTATGTGTTTGGAAGTGTTTAATGTTTTTTTTTTTTTTGGGGGGGGGGGGGTTTGGAACAGTGATTTCTTTCCCTAGGAAAGAAATTGCTGTTCTGTGGTTTCGACATTTTCAGCATTCGCTGAATATGTGTCGATGAAACACCATTCGCTGTTTTCAGCGTTCTGTGTTTTAATATGAACCTGAATGTTTGTGAATCTTAGTACATGCTCCAGGAGAATTCTGCTCACATCTTGTAAAGCTGTAGTGTTTTTTTCCAATAAACATTGCTTTTAAATTATCATGTATGACATAGGCAATCTTACATTTATATAAATGAAAAACAAACACCACTGAAACAACTGTAGTTGCAGACATTATACATCACTTATAATCTATCCAGTCGTTGTCAGTTAAGCATTATATGGCTCATTCAAATCCTTCCTCTTAAACGTCGTGCCTTCTCTGCATATACTGTTCCCACAATTCCCATTTTCTCCTATGTAGTTTGCTCCATTCCTTTTGTAAAGATCCCAGTTCCAGTTGGTTTCTCTCTGTTACTATATTCACTAATTCACTACATCTAGTAAAGTTGGCCTAGACTTTGATTTCCATTTTCTAGTAATTGCAGTTTTGGCAACCACCATGATTAGACTCGGCAAGGCTTTACCATGTCTAGGCAATTCCGATTCTGTGTCATAGCTCAAAAAAATCATCTCCCCAATCAATCCAATCTGCTCATCTAGCATCTCTGACAGAGCAGTCCGCAGGGAATCCATAAAGTCCACTAGGTCACTACACTCCCCCAAAAGAGGTTCCCAGCCGCCTCTTTCTTGTCCATCACACCTTCAATATTTGCTATCCACCTGAGAAATATATGTCTGGCATACAAAGCATCACCTGAGGAAAAATTCTTTGGAGTCTACTTGGGGTATAAAAATACCTAAGTAAACCCTTTCAGGCACAGATCCTAAATCTTCTGGAGTTTGTTGCATATTTGGGAGATATACATATATCCCATACTGTCTCTTTGTGTATTGCTTATCTAACCTCTCTTCCCAATCCTTTCTAAGCTCTTCTGATTGATTCTTATAATTATCATGCAATATTTTATATGTTCTAATAATTATTATATGAATTATAAGCTCTTCTGATTGATTCTTATAATTATCATGCAATATTTTATATGTTCTACTAATTATTCCTTTTTAACGTCAGCTTCTGTTCTAGATTCTATTAAAAACTCTTTCATTTAGGACCCCCCCCCCCACCATTTCTTACTCTTTGCCTATACTCTGATATCAATCCTTGATAGGAAAGGCAATCTCTAACCTGCAGTCCAAACACCTTCTTAGCCTCTTCCCATTCTGTTACCTTTCCATTTCTAGTTATTTGCTCCCAGTACCTTGGTTATTTTGCCAGTTTTCTCCAATAAATTCTAGCCTGCTCTTGCCTATTTTCTGTATGCCTAACCACAGTCATCTCTGTTGGCAGAATCTCTTTTCTCCATTCTTGTGCTGGTTTACTTCTTAGAATACAGTCTGCTATTTTATGATTATAATACTATGTATGATTTTTGTTGTTCTTCTTAAGAGTCTGCATCCAAAATACCAATCTCCCCTTGTTTCTTGAGCTTCCCCCCTGTATCATCATCATTCCTTTCCACTTTGAATTATAATTTTCTGCTTGTGCTATATGGAAGAGCCTTAACTGTGTTGCTCTAAAATCCTCCCTCAAATTGGGTAACCCTAGTCTGCCTTGTTCTATTGGAAGAATCAACTTATCCCACGTGACCCTTGCTGTCTTCCCTTCTTAGATAAAATCCTTCAACTCTTTTTTAATTGCTATCCACAGCTTTTCCCGCTGGTTGATAAAAATACTCCTTACATGTGTATAAGACTAAAGGGACTAAAAACATTTAATTGCTTGTATCTTACTATCCATATCCATATAACAAAGCTTCCCGTTTCTCAATTTTTGTATTATCTTCTGTTTAGTCTCTTCCCACATATCCTTAACTGCCACACCACAGTCATTTCTAATCCATACTCCTAAGTACTTCATTTTATCGTGTCCCCATAAATATGGATATTGTTGAACCAATTCATGTGTGGGTACATAATTTGTCGCTATTGCCTTTGTTTTAGCTTCATTAATTTTGTATCCCAAGAAGATTTGAAACTGTCTTAAAATCCTTCACAATACTTTAATGTCCCTTTCTGGTTTTGTCTTGTATAAAATAATAGCATCTGCAAACAAAGCCAGCTTTTCCTGACTACCATACCAATTATATCCTTGAATTTCTCAGCCCCTTATTTTCTTTGCCACTGGTTCTAAATATAATGCAAACAACAAAGGGGGAAGTGGATAATCCGGTATGGTTCCACTACTCAAGCAGAAGTTATCAGAGAGGACTGCACCCACTTTAATTTTTACCTCCGATCCCTCATTTATACTCCTTCTTAACCTTATAATTGTATCAGGGAAAGCAAATGCTTCCATTGCTCTATTTGTGAAGTCCCAGTCTACTCTGCCAAATGCTTTCCCTGCATCAAGACCCACCAATAAAAGTGGTACTTTCTTACATTCTGCTTCCATCTGGATCATCAGTGTTTTGTTAATATTGTCAAACGTTTGCCTCCCCTCCAAGAGCCACACTGATCCATATCTATCAAGTTTAGTATCACTTTTGCCATTCCTTTAGCCTTAGACATAAAACACTTTATAATCATGGTTTAGCATTGAAATGGTCCTGAATGAAGCTGGATCTGATGGATCTTTCCCATCTTTAGGTATTATAGCTACCACTGCTTTTTTCCAGGATGCGGGTACTTCTCCTCCTCTTCAAATACTGTTAAACAAAACCTTCCAGATCTTTATCAGTTTTTGCCCTCCTAGCTTCCAAACCTCAGCAGGAACACCACCTATTCATAGCGACGTTTCTGTAGATTGGTTATACATAGCCATTTTTATCTCATCTCTTACTATCCTTACTGTTAGTAATTGAGTTTCATCTACCTCTAACCTTGGCATATTTAATTCTTCCATAAACATTTCCATTTGTACCTTTTCTTGATTTCCATATTTTTCTGCTTTGTATAAACTTTCATAACATTTTTGAAATATTTATACTTCTACAGGGTGTCTTGTTATCTTCCTTGTTATAGGGTCCCTAAGCTTGGTGATAGCCCTTTCCACTTTCTGTTGCCTGAGTCATTGTGCTAAAAGTTTTTGTACTCTAGAATTATTATTAAGAAACAGTTATTTAACATCAATCATTCTAAATTTGTGTATGTTATCAAGGAAATCTCTTATTTTCTGTTTAACATTCTGTAGTTGCTCCCTTTCTTGTTCTGAGAGATTCTCCATATTTTGCAATACATTAACATTTGTCACTCCCTCTAAATAACTCTCGTTACTTCTTAGCCATGTCTCCCTTTCCTTTATTTCCACCCTCTTTAAACTGTACTTTAATTTTATCTTGCTCCCTAGCTATATTTTCAGAAGAAATTTCTATCTTCTCTAGTAACTCCTAAATGAATTCTAAAACCTGATCCTTAAATTCCTCTCTTTTCAGCTGATAGGTGGGAAAGCGCCAGTTTTATTTCATTACCTTGTGTTTTTATTTTAGTTATTATTGGTGCATGATCTGAAATAGTTATTGGGTGCATTTCAAGACCTTCAATTAAATGCACATTTTCCTGTGAGATAGAAATTCTATCAGGTCGGACATTGTCCAATAGACTAGAGAGACACTGGCTTACAGACCAGCAGGAATCATCTCTAAGAAGACTATAAGGAACAGAATATAATGATAAGTGCCTAAACCTTTCTGGACACTCTGAGTTTTCCAACTCTACAAGTTTTCAATAAAGAACTATTGTACCGTTAGGAAAGGAAATGTATTTGCCTGACTGTAATAATCATATTCTTCCTCTCTGTCTGTCAGTCTTTCTCTCCCTCTCCCTCTCTTCACCAGTGCAGTGGTCATCCTCTTATTCTAGTGTTCATTTTCCCATTCTATGAACATCTCTGAAAATAGTCATGATACAGCAGCCACACACAAACATGAAATATGTCACAGTTCATGACAGCATGGCTTCAGGAACAAAATGACAGGTCCACACGTGACTTAAAAAGCCCAGACTCCCAAATCCAGAGCTCATAAAGGAAAAAGCAATGAGCAACAGATCAGCTAACGTCTTTGTATTAAAGTGGGCCAGTAATTGCATGGTTTTGGCTTCTAAAGGGAGTGCCTGCTGCTAGGTACACTCTCTTGTTTCACTGGCACTTTGTTTGACCTTGGTGTGCTCCTCTCACATTGCCTCTATAGCTGAGACAATAAAAAAGCAGATGCTGGAGCCTTCTAAGGACAAATTGGTGCAGTGGAGCAGACACAAAATAAGGTGAAAATCAGAACACTCTGCCAGATGTAGAGGATTTGAGTGGTACAGCACAGAGTCAAGAAGCGTTTAGAGTACTCCACTCAGGTATGATGCCACACTGGGGCTACAACTGGAATTTAGTATGTAGGTAGCAATTCAGGATGGTGAAGGCTCACTGTAACACCACCTAAATTCTTTCAGAGCCCCAAAGTAAAAATCTGGGCCTATAATTAAGTACAAATACAGTTAATGTTCTGGATTTCTGTTAAAAATCACAAAGATTTTGTATTAGAATTTGTCAAAAAACATAGAATCAAATATTATCAGACTGTAATTCATGTTTACAAAAACTGTATAAGAACATGTCTGGTGAAGAATGAATTAATGAATGAGTGGCATTCTCGAATATAAATGAAATAAGCTGCTGCATGCATGAATGCAGCTATGTGTGAAGCAGAAAGGGAAATGATACTCCCATCACCTGACATTTTAGATACAGTGCTGGATTCAAACCAGGCAATATTGTTAGAATCTTCGTCACAGAGCACTACCAACAAATAATTTGTGGGGTCTGGCTGCAACCCACTTACCTTCACATGTCTGTGTGTCGGGACTGAAGATGAAACCTTCTGGGCATGTGCAAGTGTAACTTCCAGGTGTGTTTCTACAAAGACCATTATCACAGAGAAGTCTATTCTCTGCACACTCATCTTTATCTGAAAAGAAAAATGCCACTATCTATAATATGTAGTAATCATCATTAATATGCAACAATCATCATGTCTTATATTCCAGGTGCATAAACACTTTCTAGTTACCACATCATTCTAAACAGAAAAACAGCAAATTATACAGTTGTGCTATGCACAGAATATATTTTAAAGAATACAATCAAGATTTTTTAAAAGTTTTACAAATAGAACAACAACCATAACTCTTCAGAAAGACCTTTTATTAAAGTAATTTTTTGTGATCAGTATAAATCCATCAGAAACTAAGTGCTATCTCCGTTGGTATAGGGGGTTAGAGCCTTGTTTACATCACAGGCTCCACTACTTGTATTAGTGGTTTTTGGGTATCAGTTGGAGCTGGTGTGTATTAATTGCTTGGACCTCAATTTTAACTGGTGTGTATTAGTGGATTTGGCATCAGTTGGAGCTGGTGTGCATTAGTAGCTTGGGCATCAGTTGGAGCTGGTGTGTATTAGTGGCTTCCACATCAGTGCTAGCTGGTGTGTATTAGTGGCTGAGGTTTTAGTTGTAGCTGGTGTGTATTAGTGGCTTGGGCCTCAGTTGGAGCCGGTGTGTATTATTGGCTTTTGGGCATCAGTTGGAGCTGGTGTGTATTAGTGGCTTTTGGGCATGAGTTGGAGTTGGTGTGTATTAGTGGCTTGGGCATCATTTGTAATTGGTGTGTGTTAGTAGCTTTTGGGTATCAATCGGAGTTGGTGTGTATTAGTTAGTGGCTTGGGTACTAGTTGGATCCAGTGTGTATTAGAGACTTGGGTATCAGCTGGTGCTAGGGTGTATTACTGACTTTTGGGCATCAGTTGTAACAGGTCTGTATTAGCAGCTTTTGGGCATCAGTTGGAGCTGGTGTGTATTAGTGGCTTGGTTATCAGGTGGAACTGGTGTGTATTTGCGGCTTGGACATCAACTGGAGCTAGGGTGTATTACTTTTGGGCATCAGTTGGAACTGATGTGTTTTAGTGGCTTTTGGGCCTCAGTTGAAGCTGATGTGTAGGGGAAGTGGTATAATGAGGCAATGCCTGCTTATCTCTTCAAATAGGGAGGGTGTGAGCACATGCCAGCTGGGCATGGAGCCACTTTCATGAACACTGGCATGAATACTGGTGCAGTGATAATAGACAGTTCAGCAATAGGTTGATAGGAAAAAGAGTGGCATGCCACCATGTGTGTGGAATTATTTACCCTCACTGCACTACTGCACACCCAGCTAAATGATATTAGCCCAGCATTGTAAAGAAGCCCTATCTGGCTGCACTTTGTTGTCTCTGGCTTCTCTGTTTCTCTCTCCAAGTCAGGTGGAGGGCCACAGTAAGACAAGCATAAGGTTTTCCATTCTTGGGGGGAGGATACTCACCTCATAAAGAGACATATCCAAGTTACCCCCCCCCACAGTTGCAATGGTGCCTGGGAAAAAAATGAGCTGTGAGAGAATCTGGGGATCTGAAATCAGCATAACTGGGCTTACTAAATACTAGGATTCTCATCATTAAGGGGTGCTAAACATTTTGTTTCATTTCAAGGTAATTTTCTTTACAAGATATTTTGCCTACCACCCCAGTATAGATTTCTTATCTATCCATTTCCTCCATGAATAAAAACAAAACAAAAATCCTTTCCTTTGTGAAATTCATTTATACATGTGCATTTTGCCCTCTGGCTAGAACTAGCACTTTATTATACTATACTATATAATAGCTATACTAGCAAACACTAGTCTGTTCTGGTTCTGAATTTCAGTGCTGTTTGTCAACCTTTATATTTAAAACACAAAATGTACTTTTGCAACTCTGTATTTTAAGTAAACTTCTGAAGTTAGACAGTTTGGGGAAGTCTGAGATTGGTCAAAAGCAGTTACATTTTTTGTAATAAAGAAAGTTTTGTTTTTATGTATGTGATGCATCTACCTCTGATTCTTATTTTTATTCAAATTTTTAGAAGTGTTTAGCTTACCAAATTCACTACATGATTTCTACAAGGTCAGCAGTTTGGTTTTTGTTCATTTGTTACTTGTATATTTGTTATTAGTATATTTGGACTATGTGTTTTTGGACGTAAGTGTTAAGTGTTGATATATGATCCTTTACTTGTATTGTGTATATATGTAGTGTATTTGTGTAGTAATTTGCAAGCCATATAGGTAGCAAGGTTAATGCTATCTCAAAATGTCTCAATTGTACTATACATTTTTTGCAGTAGAAATATCTCTGCACTACTCCTTTTGAGGAGCAGCAAACTGTGTGGAATTAATATAATGCAATATGTATATCGTAATATCCTTATAATAATAGAATGCGCTATAAGAAAAGTATCGTTGCTAATGCTTGGTCTGATTTCAACATTGGCTAACTGAATGCTGTATACCTCTGAACATGCCATTAACCAGATTAAACATCTTTAATCTGGTACATATTGCGTTATATTAAGTCTACACAGTTTGCTGGTCCTCAAAAGGAGTAGTGCAAACCAGATTTGTGTTTATCCTTGTCAGCTACCTACATAATATTACACACTATATTGTATCTCGTTTCCCCCCAGTGGGACAGCCGAAACAGTCTAGCGCAGTGGTAGCCTCCCAGTGTTTGGTAATGCATCTGTTTTATGATGCTGATTGGCCCATCCTGTAAATGTAATTGTCTTCACTAAGTCTCCTTTACCCCACACTGCTTTTGTTCAAAAGCTACCTGTCCAATAGGTATCAGTCAGTAAAATGGCATGCTAACCTCTCTCTTTATCTCCCAGGCACCACCTTTGTACCACAAGGCTTTATCCTTGGTACCCTCCTCTTTAACACTTTCACCAGCATCCTCTGTATATCCACACAACAGGCCAATACACAGATGTTCCACTCTCATTTGCACATCTGACAACATGGTACACCTCCAAAGAATTACTCAGGACGCTTTAACAGCCACTGAAACATGGCTCATGCTCAACCCCAAAAAAGACCAAACTACTACTTTTTCCCTGAATTCCTCCACCATGAAAAACCAATCTTCCTCTCTCTTGACAATACAACCACTGAAGTCACTTCTCATAGCAAAGTATTGGGGTGATAGTGGATGATAATCTTACATTTGACCTGCATATACAAATTTGCATAAGAAAAACTCATCAAAAACTAGGGATGCTTTACAGAGCCAAAAACCTTTTCACCGACCAACTAAAACTGCACTTGCCACTACTTACCTCCTCCCCACTCTTCTTTATGGTGCTCCCATCCTTACTAAATTCTAGTCTTCACAACATTTTAAACATGAACAATGCTATAACAAAGTTGCTAAATTTGCAGCAAATGCCCCTTTCAGAACCCACCACAGTATAGCACTAAAAAGCATAAATTGGTTAGAAGTGCCTCATCAACTAACATATACACAGCTTCTTACCACCTATAAAATTATCCAACATCCATCTGCCTATCCAACACTAAAAAAAAAAACATTTTACACAACTATGCTCCCATTCAGTCATTGCGATCCAGTGACCAAAAACTCCTGTCAGACTGCAAACCAATCAAATCTGCTGGGCATTGTCTGTACTTGTACAAGGTTGCTAAAGCCTGGAACTCCTTACCTGTATCCATCAGGTCAATAACCCCCCCCCACACACACATCTTTCAAAACCAGTCTGAAAAAACTTCCTAGCTAAAATCTGTCTCTGTTCTTGATTAAAAACCAGGATAAACTAGATCCCTAAATGTTTACAAGTACCTTTTCATGCCTTATACATCCTTACCCTGCCTTCTACACTAACTTCCTTACTTCTATCACATTCTCTTCTCTGATTTTCTCTCTAATTATACCATAAGCCTGTTTTTCCCACACTTCCTAGTGCAAGTCCTATTTGTATGAAACTCTTACCTTTAATTTTTCTACAAACTGTCTAAAATGTCTCAATATTAAATGATTGTCATATAACTTGTATCGATTCTTAACCAATGTTTTTATATTATATGTAATTTGTTATAATTATTTAAACTATAGAAACTTTTGTTTTATTTTTGAAGACTGTAAAATTATTGTTCTTAAAATGTTTTGTAATAATTTGGAGCTTTTCTGCCCAGGCTTCCGCTGAAAATGGGCTTCTACCCAGGTAGACTTTCGTGATAATCAAATGTCAGTAAATAAATAAATAAAATAAAATAAAAGGTCTTATTTGGGTAAGAAAGACAATAAATAGCCAATTTTGCATTTCATAACTGAGCAGTTGAATTATTTCATTATTATATCATAACAAACTGCTTAATTAAATTAAGGGAAAATAGTGGTTAAAATATTAGTTCTATGGTTATATGAAGTGGATTCTTTGAACTCTGATTATTCAAAGTCTTAAATCTTTGAAAGTAGTGTTTCACCATAGCAAACTCAGGTCTGATTGCATAATATCATGTAGGTATAGATGATACAGCCAGCTTAGAAAAACATCTGACTTTCTTTGATTACTTATGTATTGCTCATTTTGTAAAACTATATTTGTAGAATTCTGCACATTACATGGAAATGAAATAATGTTATTCTTATAACCATCAGTAGTTTCAATCTAAATGCCATTCCAGTTATTTTATTATTACAGTGGTGGATGTTGGTCTGCACTATTACAGACTCAAAATTATATTTTCAGCAGAACAAACTGGTAATGGGCAACTTGTAGTCTGCGAATCATATGTGCAAAATACTGATTAAAGAACATATGCACTGATATGCATTTATATTAAAACCAAATGTGCACATATGGTTGTATTGTGTGCAGTACACTGTTTGGCTATGGTATGCTCATCTGGTAGTTTACTGGCATTTACAGTACTAAAACTGTCTGCATTGTGTGCCATATTCCTTAAGGCTTTCTACTTCCATAGAAGGCAACATGCTTGCCTGCTAGGTCATTCATGTAGTTCAGACTAGGTAACACAAACTAAATATTCTGAGAACAGTTGTTTGGCTATGTGGCACAGAAGGACAGAGCCATTACAGTGAACTGGGTGGTCAGGGTTGAATTAGTGGCCTGACATTGGACGAGCCAGCTAGGGAGGGAGAGAATGATCATGATTTGCTCACCTCTCCTGCAGTGGAGGAGGTATCAGGTATTGAGGAAGTGTGACTTCTCTGGTGGAGACTGGGGAGAGGGTAGCACTGTTTACTTATAATGTCCCTTATGGAAGTGAGGGACAGGCAGCAGAGACAGCCCATTGCATGCCTCCCTTCTGCTCTGCAAGTCAGGGCATCTGTAAGGGACTATAGGCCTAAGTAAAAATAGTTGAGCCACCCCTAATGGCAGTCTAAATCTTGGCTTCTTCTGGTGAACTCTTGGAGAAGAAATAGGTTGATTGGACAGAAGGGGTTGATGGTTGACAGTTAATGGTGGCAAAGAGGGTGCAAAAATACTCTGAACGTACTTTGGTTTATTCCAAGTTAAGAAACACAATAAACTAGCCAGTACTGATGACATCCAGGCTTTGGTCTTAACTATACTGCTGGCAACCCAAGGTCACTTAGAAGGTGCTGAAGCTAGAGACAGCAGCATGGGACATGCCGGTGAGAGGATGACACTAGTCTGCTTGTCTTGAGTGAGATGAGGATGTGCAGTGGTGAGGTGCTGCTAAGAAATCACTTATGAAGGAGGCCAGAAGGTGAAAACCAGTAACAAACTGTCTCAGGGTGGGCAAGTTAAGGGCAGGCAAGGAAGCACTCAGATGGTGGCCTGCACTCCATGCATTACATATGGTAAACTTAACTTACACGGAGAGGAGAACGGTTAAATACATACAAAAAAAAATCATAATTTCCTGCATCCATGAAAACTCCAATTTGCCCAGAAAAAAACTGAGAAAGCAGCCAGATGATAAACAGGGGAAAATGGGCAAAAACTGGACTGTTACTATATATAAAGAAGTTTGGCCTGCCTTCCTGTGTTATCAGTTTGATCTGCACAGTATAAATAGTTTACAAAATGGATGGATAGGAAGACCTTTACTTACTCTATCCACATATAATACTATGGGTTCATGTATATATTCCTAATGTATCTATAACAAATATGTAGAGCACTTTACTTCCCTGTGAACAGTGATCGCAGTGATTGTACATAGGCCCTGAGAAAACCAAGTCTCATTTTAAAGCATTCTCCTTTACTGCTGAGTGATACAGGACACAGGAGGTACTCACTGATACAAATTATAACTTGTCCTCTTTGAGTTCTCCAGGAGTAGTTTGAATAACTGATTGTCTCCATTACAACCGCTTATAGAGAGCATTTGGCACTAATTAGATTAATGTTACCCAATAATAGTGAAACATTTTATTTTAATACAACATTCTGGCAGAGTGCTGCAAATGTTTTACAAATACATGCAAACTGTGGTTTCTTCTGTATCACAGTGAACTTTTTTTTCTTATTGCAAGCTCTCTTTCTGTCTGCTATGATTGCTTTTGTAAACTATATCTCACGTACGATCAAGAAGGACTGAAATTAAGCTTTCTGCAGGCATCCACTTCTAAGGTCTTATTTACCTTCACATTTAGTTAAAAACACTGCTTAAAACAGGTAAACATTTTTTATTTTTGAAATATTGTTAAATGCTTGTATGTAAACACTGATCTCAAACATTCTTTCTATAGCAGTATTGCAGTCTGTGCCATTAAACCTAGATCCAGTGTACCACACTGAGTATATTACTTTATAGTGAACCTACATAAATCTTACAAACTCAGCAAGCAAAGAATACAGCACTGGCGAATGGGTCTAAGTACTGTGTTGGCAGTATGTTATTCATTTGTATATTATATTTATTAATCAGTGATGTCCAACTCGAAACTCTCATTTTCATTTTAGTACGAAGAAAAAATACTTTAGACAAACATAAAATGATACAGTGAACATATCAAACTATTAATGAGAAATCACTAGGTTATACAATTGTTCATGATAAAAGATAAAGGGAACTGATACAAAGTCAGCTACTTATATTAAATACTACATCTGACAGTGGTAATCAGGTAAGGATGTAATATAATTTACAGGTTTCATTATGCAGCATTTATAGATTTTGCTGTAAGAATGAGATAAGAACAATGCATAACTGTGCAGGATAAACTATTATTCATAACAAAGATATTTACTTCATAAAAAAGTCAGTACTCACCCGATTAATGCAAAAATCATGCAGATGAGATTCAGGAAGAAGAACATATTTACAGAAGATTTTGAATGTTAGAAAATGATACAAGACCTTGGTAATGTTATGACCGCAGGACCGACGATGTGGCAAGTAGCTTTTTATGAGGTCTTGAAAGTCTTCCTTTTAGAGACATACCAAAGGCTCTATAACAATTTACTCCAGAGTTTGCCAGTTATAACATGGATACCCGAAGACCTTAATCTAACTTTGTCTTTAGAATGTCCACTAATCTGCCTTAGGATGACCAAAGTTCATGAGGTGGTTTCTACTACTTGATAGCTGTAGATTATGAAGGGCAGTAAGAGAGTCTATAATAATTTGTTGGTAAAACATAATTGAATTACAATACCTGGTAACAGAATTCTGAAATGGAATGTTCCTCAGAGACAGGAAGTGGTGCATCTTGCTATGGTGGCTAAAAAGAAGTTATGTACTCACCATAACGTTCCATGTTTGTTGTCCAGTATCTCACCTTCAGTCTTCTATTTTGGGTTCGGAGCCAAAACCTTGGCTCCGACTCAGCCTATACTAAAGTTCGAGAGCTTCTACTGGCTCGAGGCTGAATACCTATCCCATAGGGCTTAGCAATATTCCCCAGATCTGGTTTGAGAAGGAAGATTCCCATGATATGTACGATATCCAAAAGGATAATATCTGAACATATATTGTCAAAAAAATTAACAAGAAAAGCCAAGAAGGGAATCAGACCTTATTTGCCAATTTCTGAGAAAAAATTCCTCTAGATGCTCCAGGAGGGGGATGGCTGGGAGGGATGCAAGACTGAAGGTGAGATACTGGACAACAAACATGGAAGGTTATGATGAGTACATAACTTCTTTATGTTATGTTGTCCCATCTCGCCTTCAGTCTTGCTATTTTGGGACAGAGTCCCCAGCACCTTTTTCTTGGGTGGCTCAAGGGAATAAACTCCTCAGGACAATGGAACCAAAGGATGCCCTGTTCCGGGAGGCCACATCTACTTTGTAATGAGTAATAAAAGTATGAGGGTTAACCTATGTAGCAGCAGCACAAATTGAATCCAGTGGAAGTCTGGACTGAAAAGCAATGGAGGTAGATACTGCTCTAGTTGAATGCCCTTTGATTTCCCCCTGGCGGTTCCTTATTGTGGGAATCACAGACATATGTGATGGTTTCAGTAAGCCATTTGGACAAAGTAACTTTTGAGACTGCCAAATCTTTTTTTTATTTTCTGAATAGGAGACAAACAATTGGTCTGACTTCCTAAATTCAGTGGTCCTGTGCAAGTAAAAACATAACTGTCTGTGTACATCCAGTTGATGGAGATTATACTCTACCTTGTTGCCATAGTTTGGAAAAAAGACAGGTAATTCTATACTCTGGTTTAAATTGGCTTGTGAACAAATGTTCGGTAAGAAGAAAGGATTTGTTCTGAGGAAAACTCTGTCTTTATGGAAGATCAAATAAGGTGGACAGATAGACAAGGCTTGCAACTCTGATACTCTCCTGGCTGAAGTAATTGCTGTCAGGAAGAGTGTTTTCCAAGATAAAATTTTAATGAACAAGATGATGCTGGTTCGAAAGGGGGCAGAAACAAAGATGACAATACTAGATTGAGGTCCCAAGGAGGAGGAGAGTCTCTGATGGGAGGTCTTAACAGAAAAGTACCTTTTAGGAAGGCTTTGCATAGTCTATGAGACATTAGACTAGATCCTGATTCTCTTACATGAAAATTAGAAATAGCAGCTAATTGAGCTCAGATAGTGGCTGCTGCTGCCTCTTGATTAAAGGTCTCTGTTAGAAATTCCAGGATTAGAGATATAGATGCTGTAAAAGGATCTATATGCCTTTTGTCAGCCCAACAAGAGAACCTCTTACATTTGCTTGCATAGAAATTCCTAGTCGTCTGCTTGTGCGAAGAGACTAGAATGTGAAGAACTGCAGGGGACAATTCCAGAAGCCTGGCTAAGAGTGGAAGTGGAACAGCCAAGCTGTCAGTTTGAGGGTGTGGAGAGCAGGATGGAGCATTCCTGACTGATGAGTCAGAAGATCCAGGATCCATGGGTCCTCCTGAAGGTAGGGCCAAAGGAAGGGGAACCAAATCTGATCAGGCCAGTATGGTGCAATGCGAATTAACCTGCGACTCAACAACTTTGCTTTCTGTATGACCTTTGGAATCAAGGGAAACAGGGGAAAGGCATAAAAGAAGACCCAGGGGCCAATCGTGAACCACTGCATCCCTTGGTGACTCTCCCAGAGGAGAAATTAGGGCAAAGTAGTTGCTGCATTTGGAATTGAAGGGGGTGGCAAAAAGGTCACAGCAAGGCTGGCCCCATTTGTGAAAAATTTGATTCGCAGCTTCGTGATTGAGGGACCACTCGTGAGGCATGAGAATCGTTCTGCTTAACCTGTCTGCTATAATGTTGGGTTTCCCTGGGATATGCATTGCTGTCAGAAAGTGTTAAGAAGTTATCGCCCATTGCCATACTCTCTGGGCCTCTCGACATAGAGGGTAGGATATGGTTCCCCCTGCTTATTGATGCACCAAACCACCGACATATTGTCTCTCTGAATTGCAATAGTCCCTGTGGGAAGAGAGTCCTGAAGTACTTGCAATGCCAGAAGCATGGCCCGCATCTCGAGGACATTGATATGCAAATGGTACTCGTGATCTTTCCAAACTCCTTGGACCATCTGTCCCAGATAATGCCCCCCCCCATCTGGGATGCATCCGTGGTTACTGTAGTGGTAGGTTGAGGAAGTACAAATGGTTTTCCCATTGTTCCCTGAGTGGAATGAACCCACCACAGTAAGTCCTTCTTGTAGGAAGGAGTTATGAAAATTTCGTGAGACATGGGTAACTCCTGCATGGACCATTGGGTGAAGAGCAGCCACTGCAGTATTCTCATGTGAAGTTGTGCCATGGGAAGTAGTGTTATCGTCACTGCCATAGAGCCTAGGACTTTCAGCACAAATCTTGCCTGTACTCTGTTGTTGTTGAGTAAAATAATCACTTGACTGCATAGTGCCTGTATCCTTTCTTGAGATAGCTTTGCCAACATGTTGTTTGTATTTAAATCTGCACCAATTAGTGTAATATGCTGTAATGGCAACAAGGTATTTACAGTAATGCCTAGTTCTGAGAAAAGATGAATGGTGTAGTCTCTTGTTTTGATCAGTAGTTGCTTGGTGGTGGCAGTTAGGAGCCAGTCGTCTAAGTATGGAAACACCTGGAATCCTTGGCGTCTCAGATTGAGCCGTGACTACTGCCACACACTTGGTAAACACCCTGGGGGCTGTGGTGAGTCCAAAGGGCAGAGCTCTGAATTGGTAATGACTGGCTCCCAGCTGAAAGTGTAGAAAACTTCTTGACTGTCTATCCATCTTAATGTGGTAGTACGCATCCTGAAGATCTAATGAGCACATCCAATTGTCTTTTCCCAGGAACGGGAGTATAGACTGTAGTGTTACCATCGGGAACTTTGATTTTCTCACTGACTTGTTTAGTCTTCTGAGATCCAATATGGGTCTCTAATCCCATGTCTTTTTTGAAACCAAAATGAACCTTGAGTAAATCCCAGATCCTAGTTGGTCTGCGTGGACTTCTTGGATGACTCTTTTTTCTAGTAACTTTTGTATTTCTAGTGTTGCTTGATCCCTTTGACCGGGTGGAATGTCTGGGATAGACTTTGGTGGTCGAGGTGTACATTGGAAGGGAATGTAGTACCCTCTGGATATAATGGACTGTACCCACTTGTCTTGTGTCAGATTCAGCCAGGCTTCTGGGTACAACGATATCCTCCCCCCGACTGCCTCCAGAGGTGGACAGATGGGTATCCTTTCTGGAGCGCTGGAAGGGTCTACCAGAGAAAGTATCTCTGTTGCCCTGGTTTTGTGGACCCCCACTGCTGCATGGATGGCATCTTCCATTGTTTCCCCCTCTGCCCCTAGGAGAAGGATCACCATGGGTGTCAGATAAGGCTCCTTTGGACTTACAGACCCACATTTTTCCGCCCTTCTGACTTTTAGGATAAGGTCTGGTAGGGGTGGAAAAATGGACTCCAATGGCAGACAGAGTATTACCATCTTGTTGGCTCCTGGTGAGAGTTTCTTTTACTTTAGGCCCGAACAACGACGAGCCATCAAAGGGAGTGTCAATAAAGGAAGAATGGAAGAGTTCTGCAAACTCACAAAGGCGCATCCAGGAATGTCTATGAAGAGCTATTCCTGTGCCAGCTGCCCTGCTTGCTCCATCAGCTGCATAAGATATGAGCCGCATGGAGGAGTTAGATATGGAGGTTAAGGTTGCAAGCTGGGAGTTATCCTTATCAGATCATTTCACACTGAGCTAATCGAAGGAAGGACACTGAGGAAACTCGGAGCTATAATATATAATATTAAGTATCCTGTTTTTTGTTTATTTTGTTCTTTATTTCTTTGTTATTTATATCACTTTGTGTACTGTGTATTTTTCTAGCTAGTTTCACTGTGCGTGAGGTATTAACTGGAAATTGTCCACTTTTATTAAGCATCTGTTGGGTTGTTTGTTTCTGATAACTTGTTGCAGTTAAACTCTTTTTTCTAGAGGCTCCTTTAGCTGTTTAAAACTTTCATTTAAAGGCTCACTGCTGCTTTTCAGCTGTGAGAAACATTTCTGCAGTTTGTTCTAAGTAGTGGGGATATTTGTAGCATTTCCATATTCAGGCTTGTATTTGGGCCTAGTGTTTGTGGAGGCTGTGTGTCTGAGCACATATTCAGGGACATCTTGATTTAGCCAAAGCCATCAGGCATTTCAGTGAGAGAGAATTGTTTGAGGTCATTGGATGACTGAGGTCACCTGGACTACAGCTTAGACTAAGCACCTCATTGGTTCTTTTGAGATTTCTTTCTTAAAAGCTGTCTCAGGTTTCAACCTTCTGTTACCTAAGAAGTTCAGTTGTGAAAAAAAAATGTTATCTGCTTTTACTGTATTTGTGTTTCTTCCTACTTTATTTTGCTTTTGCGTCATCTTAAAAGTACTCAATTATATTTATTACTGCTTGGTGTAACTCATTCTAAGCCTTTTAGTTTAAGCACTTGGGCTTCAGACCAGTTGTTTTACATTAAGAAGGTTTGTGGTCTGCACTGTAGTGGCAGAACAGGTAGCTTACATCCTTCTAAGTTGGGAACTGCTGATTGAGGGCTCAGTGTCTGTTATTCTAAAAGTATATTAATTCTGGTTTAAGCACTTGGGCTTCAGGCCAGTTATTTTACATTAAGAGGGTTCGTGGTCTGCACTCTTGTGGGAGGAGAGGCTAGACTCTGCCCTTCTGAGCTGGGAATTTCTGGTTAAAGGCTTATAGTGCCTGCATATTTGAACTGCTTCTTACTGAAATTGGTACACCTTGTTTGCTGTAGCATAGACTAGATCCAGGCCTGCTGAATCTAGCTTTGTTTGTATAACCTGAGCACTAATCCAGGCATTCTTTAAAGTATTCAATTGTATTTATTACTGCTTGGTAGTAACTTGATTAAAGTGTAGCTATCATTCTAAGTCTTTTGGATTAAGCACTTGGGCTTCAGACCAGTTGTTTTACATTAGGAAGGTTTGTGGCCTGCACTGTGGTGGCAGGACAGGTAGCTTACATCCTTCTAAGTTGGGAACTGCTGATTGAGGGCTCAGTGTCTGTTATTCTAAAAGTGTATTAGTTCTGGTTTAAGCACTTGGGCTTCAGGCCAGTTATTTTACATTAAGAAGGTTCGTGATCTGCACTCTTGTGGGAGCAGAGGCTGGACTCTGCCCTTCTGAGCTGGGAATTTCTGGTTAAAGGCTTATAGTGCCTGCATATTTGAACTGTTTCTTACTGAAATTGGTACACCTTGTTTGCTGTAGCATAGACTAGATCCAGGCCTGCTGAATCTAGCTTTGTTTGTATGCTTGTTGTTTGTTTGCTTGTTATTTCCCTGAAATGCTAATTCCACCTAAAACGCGGCTTTTCAGCACTTCTGTGGATCCCTAGTGATATCTGCATTGCTTACTGTACTTATTTCCTTGTTTCACTTGAAAGAAAGTTACTGTTTGTCATTTTTGCATTTATGTTACCTGTAACACATTGCATTTAAGTTACCTGGCACTTGCTCACTAAAGCAATTATATAAGTCAGCACTAAAAAATTAAAAGCACTACACCCTCACAAACTCCCCTTGAGTACCTTGTTCCCCATTGGCCCTTTTTTTTCAATTATAAAGGAATTCCCAATACTATTCTAGCATGTCCAAAGGTCAGTTGTCAATCTCCTCTCCGGTCCAGCTGGTGAATCTGGGAATCTTGAGGCAATGTTACAACTGCCTCATGTACACAGACAACCCTCTCCTCCTCCTATCAAATTCCAACACGTGAGAGATGCAATCATATAGCCAAACTGGAGGCTAAGCTCTCTCAACTCAGTACTGGCATAACCAGTCAGGAGGAGAAGGAAGCCACACTCACTATGATTCCAGTCTCACATAGACCTACCACAACAGCAAACCAAACACATAAACACACAAAACATACTCGGAGGCTCTAAATAAAAATCTGCCTAAGCAGCAGAGACCTCCAAAGAAGACACCCAAGCAACCGCTACCCCAAAACAAAACACATGCAACACATAGCTCACAAAGCCAGTGTGCCGAACAGTCACAGCCCTTAAGGCTAAACAACACACCTGATACACTTGTAATAGGTGACTCTATCATCAGGCACACTGACGTCCCGCTCACCAGGCTGAACAAGGAGAAGGTCACGGTGAGCTGCCTGTCAGGCGCTAGGATCCGCCACATAACACAAGCACTCAGGTCACTCCAAGGCAAGTACAAATATGACTCAGTCATTGTCCATGCTGGTGTGAATGACCTGAGACGTACCTCTCTGGACTACATGAAAAGAGACATAGAGGAGCTCTGTGAGCATGTAGCCCAGGCCGGTATGACCCTGACCTTGAGTAGCATCTTACCCTCATCAAGAATGATGCCACAATATGAAGACAAGATGATCAATTTCAACAATTGGCTTAAGTATTGCTGTCATTCAAGAGGGATCCAATGCCTGTCAGCCTGGGATGACATGCTCGACAAGCCACGATGCTTCGCTAGGGACGGCTAGCACCTGTCACCCCTGGGCTTTCGGATATTGGCAAAGGATCTTGCTACCCCCATAGTGTCTTATTTAGGCAAGTGTCAAAAGACAAACCCACCTCCATAAGTATCACAAGGGATAAGAAACTAAGAGTAATGCTACTCAACGCCAGAAGTCTAAACCTCAAGATGCATGCACTCGAAACTCTCCTTAGCATGGAGAACATCGATATCTGTGCAGTAACAGAAACCTGGTTCAAGGCTCCCGAGAGCACCCCAGCACTACCAGGTTATACCTCATACCATGCTTTTCGGCCCCAAAACTTGGACCGAACCACAAAAGGAGGGGGAGTATCAATATTCGTCAAAGATACCCACACCTCCAGGTTGGTGGCACAGCACGAAGCATCAGAGACTATCCATGTGCAACTAACAGTGGGTAAAACTGCCTTCCAGTTTATAGCCTGCTACAGACCACCCTCCCAAACCCAGGAACCCCACTCGGCCTTCCTGAGAACATTGGAAAATATGAAGGTCTCTCCAAACACCATTATATTGGGTGACTTCAACTACCCAAACATAGACTGGGAGCATTACTCTAGCTCCAACACCCTAGCCCAAAGGTTCCTAGAATGTATAAACTCAAATGCTATGGAACAACTTGTTACCACTCCCATAAGAGGGGAAAACATACTGGACCTGATCATCACCAACATGGGGACTCTATGCTCCAGACCAGAAGTGTATCCCTCACTGGTAAGATCAGACCATAAACTAATCTCACTGGATATTCACATCCCGACCCCACCCCCTGCCCAGAAAACCACAGTGAAAAACTTCTCTAAAGCAAATTTCACACTCCTCAAAACCGAGGTGGAATCCTTCAAAGCCCCCGGGCCTGTGGAAAATATGGCCCAGACCGCAGAATCCTTTATAAACGCATTCTATGAACACCTTCAGGAATGCATGGATCATGCAATCCCAAATAAAACCAAGACCCAATCCTCCAATGGCAGATGTCCTGCCTGGTGGACCCCAGCCATAAACAAACTATTGAATAGAAGGAGGAAGCTACTACATGATAGAGCAAAATCCCAAAAAGGGAAGGCATCTCTGATCAGTATTAGCAAAAAACTATGGGCACTCATAAAATCGTCTAAGGCCAGCTTCAAGAGAAAAATTGCACAGGACACTACGGATAATCACAAGGCTTTCTTTAGTTATGTTAGGAACCTGGGTGGGAATTCCCAGATATGCTCAGAATTAGTCCAAAATGACAAAAAGTACACCGAACCCACAGACATTGCCAACATCCTAGCCGACAGGTTCAGTGCAAACCCCCCCCCCACCTCCCCACCAAAAGGGCAAATATCTATCCCAGCAGAGTGCTTCCCCCCTGACATCTCAGTTGCTCAGGTAAGAGCCGCCCTCTCCAAAGCAAAAAACACAGCATCAATGGGACCAGACGGTGTCCCGGGCTGCGTCCTGCATGAACTCCAAGAAGAGCTAAACCCAAACATAAAACTACTGTTCAATCTCAGCCTTACTACAGGATATGTACCCAAAGAGTTGTGTACAGCAACAGTGGTCCCTCTCCACAAAGGTGGTGCCTCAACGGATCCTGGAAACTATCGCCCCATATGCCTGACTAGCTTGGTCTGCAAAGCTATGGAAAGGATCATCATGGACCTCATAAATAAAGATATTGGGGACCTACAGACACTGGATCCTACCCAGTTCGGCTTTGTTAAGGGCAGATCCTGCCTATGCTGCCCGGTTAAAGAAACTCCAGCTCTACTCAGTGGCATACCGCCTGCTCAGAGGCGATCTGTGCCTGACGTATAAAGCCATGTCCAACTCAGAATTAATGGACATGCTGCACCTCAGAAAATCCAAATCCCATCGAGCTAAGCACTCGAGAGACTTGAACCTCAGCACTGAAATAAATAGGACATGCTGGAGGGACAGATTCATAACCCAGAGGCTCCCTTCACTCTGGAATAAAATCCCAGTCCAGGTTAGGCAGAGTCCCTCATTGACTCTCTTCAAGAGGAATCTTGATGAGTGGATGGGAGATCGTAGGTTTACCCCGGGTATCACTTCTGTGTCACTGTTAGACAGAGGCACAGTATACTAACCTCAAAAAAGGGCATAGCAAAATTAATTTAAAATGGGTGGCAAAAGCCAAACACATTCTGGCTAGGCTTATAAATGCCCTAGGGCAGATAGCCTAGTATGAACCTATGAACATATGAACCTATAAGTCCTGGGTTGTAGCACCTTACAGGGTATCTCCTGTTTCTTTTAGGAGATCCCTCTGAAGTCGCGTGAAATGCGACAAATAATTCAGCGACCATAAAGTAAAGACAACTGAGGAGAACATACACTTCCCGTATCTATCCATCGTATGAGAATCCTTGTTTGGTGGATGAACAGATACAGAGGTTTCAGCTAACTCCTTTTTTGTGGCTGCTGCCACCACCATTGCATCTACAGGAACCCCTTTAGTTAAGTACTGCCTATCTTCCGGGGTCATAATGAACTTATTAGGCCTCCATGGAATGGAGTCCACTGATTCCGGAGAGTCCCACACCTTCCGGCTCATCAAGTCCAGGAGAAGGTCAAAAGGTGGAGACACCCAAGAGGTGGAGGGGCGAGAACGAAATGCCTCCAGGTATACTGAGTCATCTTCAGAAGGGGAAAGGGACTTCCAGCAACCCCTCTGTTTAAAGATGTCCAGGATGTCTGAAAAAGAAACATCCTGAGTGGGGAAAGTTGGGGACCCTTCTGAATCTTCTAAGTTGGTATCAGAAGTGACAGACTCAGGCAAGTTTATGTGTTTCCTCTTACGCTATCTCTTGTGAGGGGGATGTTCCACAGAGGTATCGGAAGAGGAGGATCCACCCATTGTGGCTTCCTGGAGCACTGATTCTCTACTCTGTGGTTGATGGAGAGGTAATGAAGAGGTAGACACCAGTCCCTTAGGGGGAAGAGAGACTGCAGCCGAAGGTGGAGTAGACTCAGTGGAGAGCACACTCTGCATCACCTCGAAGGCACTGCAGTCCTGGGCCAAGAGAGACTCTGGCCCCGAGAAACTGGGAGATCTCTTCGGCACTGAGGAGGGTGGCTCCAAGGCAGATGTGGGAGCCGAACTAACTTGAGCCAAGGTGCCGAGTGAGAGAACCAGCTCCGACAAGGGTCCGACCCGACTCTCCCTCCTGGAGATGACCAGGGAGTGTCAGCCCCCAGGTCCCTTGATGTATGAAAGCATCAAAGAAACCGGAGCAGACATTGGATCTGAGAAATCAGTAGTGATTACTGGCTCCGGTGGATCCAGCGCAAGGACTTCCATACTCTCTGGCTCCAAACTCATCCGAGTTGGAGGAGGAATAGGTATAGCAGATGGTACCGATGGGCTGGGCTTGAAAGAATTTAAGCTAGGGCCTAGGTCCGAAGCAAGTTCTTCACTACCTGCTCCATGTCTTCATCCGATAACCTGGAGGATCTAGAGGAATGACTGGAAGACTTGTGGCTACCTGCCACCGACTGTAATAAAGGAGAAACTGGCACCGAGTGAACAGGCTCCAACGATGGTGACTGGCTCCTCTTTCGGCTCTGCAACGGCTCCGATGAGACAGATGGAGCCAAGGGAGAACCATGTTTTTCAGCTCCGATAACTCTCAGAGCTGAAAATGCATCATGCCTGGTGCTGCTTGTTGGCTCAGACACTGGAGCCGATGAAGCAGACTTTGGAGTCTTATATGATTTTTTAGTCTGATTTCCTTCATCCACTTTTAATAAACCCCTCAGTATAAGCTTATTCTTCCTCTCCTGCAAGATCCTGGCACTAAAACTATGACAAATGGAGCCGGAGTCTTGAATATGGAGTGGACCCAGACAGTACACAGAACTAGTGTGTCCGTCAGTAATGAACATCTTCTGAGTGCAGGAATCACACGTTTTGAATCCTGACTTGTGTTCCTTAGCTGGTTCCTTAGACATATTAGCTATAAGGAAAACATTTCTCAATAAAAGTTAGAACAACAAACTATAACTGTTATAAAAGAGAAAACAGCAAAGAAACAAGTTTCTAAAATAAAGTACTATATTTTTTTTAAAAGAGAAGAAAAGGGGAGGAGAAGTCTTCAAGTTAAACAACTATCTCCTCCACCTGAGGAGATGCCTCTAACTTAAACAGAGTACTCCTAAAAGGCTTATAAAGAAGAAAAGGGCAAGAATCCTCTAATTTAAAAAGGATTCTTATGGAGAAAACAAGGCCCAAAGAATGGATAGCCGCAAAATAATCATACAAGGTTTTGAAAAAGGCTAAAAATAGCACAAGACTGTTACTATAGCACTAATAAGTAAAAACAACTAGCAATTAGACAGAAAAAGTTATAAAATATATAAAATATTAAATTTTCCAAGCCTGAGCCAGTGAAGACAATCCTGAAGCTTCAAGCGGCAAATGAGATCTTGGAATAGCTGCTAAGCACTATGGGACAGGTATTCAGCCACGAGCCAGTAGAAGTTCTTGAGCTTTAGCATAGGCCGAGTCGGAGCCGAGGTTTCAGCTCCAAACCCAAATAGCAAGACTGAAAGTGAGATGGGACAACATAACATCAGTAAATTGAAATATTTTATTATACAATTGCTCTTCTTTGTTTTGCAGGACAGCAGACAATCTGGTGAGCTGCTCAGTTGATGAAATAATAGAAAAATAGGAAAAGTGGGTTTGATGTGTCCACACTGGCACTACCAGTTAAGAAAGTCTTGATGGTATAAAGACTGGGAAGCTTTGGGTCAGTATTATTAATAACAATTCCTAAATGCAGATTGGATTTAAATTGGTTGTCAGTGAAACAGACAAACAGCTTTCTAAGTATTATTTCTTTGATGAGGGTTGAATATGAAGTCTTATTCTTCTTTTTCTTTCGGCTGTTCCCATTAGGGGTCGCCACAGCGGATCATCTGTTTCCATTTCTTCCTGTCCTCTGCATCTTTCTTTATCACACCAATCACCTGCTGTCTTCTCTCACCACATCCATAAACCTTAACTTAGGCCTTCCTCTTTTCCTGTTAACTGGCGGCTTCATCCTTAGTATCATTTTCCCAATATACTGAGCATCCCTCCTCAGCACATGTCCAAACCAACGTAATCTCACCTCTCTGGCTTTGTCTCCAAACAGTTGAACCTGGGCTGACCCTCTAATATACTTATTCCTAATCCTGTCAACCCTCGTCACAGCCAGTGCAAATCATAACATCTTTAACTCTGCCACATCCAGCTCTGACTCCTGCCTTTTTGTCAATGCCACTATCTCCAACCCATATAACATAGCTTATCTCACTACTCTCTTGTAGACCTTCCCTTTCACTCTTACTGGTACTTGTCTGTCACAAATCACTCCTGACACTCTTCTCCACCCATTCCATCCTACCTGTACTCTCTCCTTCACCTCTCTTCCACACTCGCCATTACTCTGAACCGTTGATCCCAAGTATTTAAACTCATCCGCCTTCGCCAACTCTACTCCCTGCATCCTCAACATTCCTCTATCCTCCCTCTCATTCACACATATATATATTCTGTCTTAGTCCTGCTGACCTTCATTCCTCTCCTCTCTAGAGCATATCTCTACCTCTCCAGGATCTCCTCAACCTGCTCCCTACTCTCACTACAGATCATAATGTCATCTGCAAACATCATAGTCCACGGGGACTCCTGTCTGATCTTGTCTGTTATCCTGTCCATCACCATTGCAAATAAGAAAAGGCTCAGAGCTGATCCTTGATGTAATCCCACCTCCACCTTAAATGCATCCTTCATTCCCATTGCAGACCTCACCGCTGTCATACTACCCTTGTACATATCCTGAACCACTCTTACATACTTTCCTGCCACTCCCAACTTTCTCTAAGTCCACAAATACACTATGTAACTCCTTCTGACCTTGTCTGTACTTCTTCATCAACACTCTCAGAGCAAACATCGCATCTGTAGTGCTCTTTCCTGGCATGAAACCACACTGCTGATGACTAATATGAAGTAGTAATACTAAACTAAGGTTATGATCAATAAAAATTGTGGTAAGTATGCAGTAGGTTGTTATGGCATTAGGTGCTTGGTTTAAGTGCAAGTAACTCTGAGCTTATATTAGCAACATTTAGATGCAAAGCAAATGAGCTGAGCCAGTTCTACAAAGAAATACAGCATGTTTGCTGCTTCATGCTGATAGTCTCCAGCGAATGTTCAGGAGGAAAAATGCTGACATCATCAGCATACTGTATTACCTTAGTGCTTCCATGACATCAATAGCATACTGTATTACCTTAGTGCTTCCATGACATCATCAGCATACTGTATTACCTTAGTGCTTCCATGACATCATCAGCATACTGTATTACCTTAGTGCTTCCATGACATCATCAGCATACTGTATTACCTTAGTGCTTCCATAATACTTTTTCATGTCGCTCACAAAGGTGCTGAAGACAAGTGGTCCTTGCAATGATACTAGATACATGTAGAAGTTGACGGGAAGCAAAGGAGAAATCTTTCCATTTTACCTTATATCCTGTACCTGACTGGCAAGAATGAGATTCAGTTGGTACTGAGGTTGAAATTAACAGAACTGAGGATTTCCTGCTGCTTAGAATACAAATAGCATCAAAGGCTTTGAAGGGATTAAGGAAGATTGCACCAATGTATTTACCATCATTCTCACTGGTGGCGTACACTTTTCACTAGAGGACAGTGTCCCTTAGCAGCTATTTAGTGCATTAGTGGTAATAAGCAGTGAAGGCTCCATATGCCCATAAACTTTGTGTGCATACCATGTGACTTAATATTTATCACAGACACTGAATGATTTCAGGTCCCCAACACCAATAAGAATGCATACCTACAAGATATTACATGTTTTTTAAAAGAATTGTTAAATACGTTACTCAAACACAAGGAAAATATTTACAATGCTTGAATTTTTTTCTATAAAAGTATATTAAACACATCCCAATTTGCAATATGCTTATGTTTTATAGGTTTCATAACTTTGAGAATTCAGTGTTTTAGGTCCTTAGGGATCAACACGTCAAAGTATCTCCACCAGTCGAGGCTGTAAACCTTATCAGCAAACCAACAATCTAATTTAGCCTTAAAACTATTTAGATCTTCTGGTTTCCTTATCATAAAGGGTAATATAATTGCCATATATTTCTGCCACTTCACAGTTCTACTTTTTTTTTGTACAAAGCTTATAACTACTGTTAGGAAAAACAGATTGACCCAGCATCTCTCTCTGTATGTAAAGTAACTTGTAATAGTTGAGTCTGATAGATGTTATATGCCAAAATTAGTTTACCACGTAAATATCTATAATGCACATTGAAAAGCTATCAGAGTAGCTAAGATCAGTAAACCATAATGATTTTTTTGTAAATATTCTTTGTATACTTTCTATAAATTTCAGCTATCCCTGCAATTGCTGTACCATAATATTAGTGTAACATAAACTTTATATAATTGTGATAAACAATCTAGATTTCTTACACTAAACATTTTCATCATTATACCAAGTTTTCAAATAGCTTGAGTACATACATTATCAGTCTGAATGCATAAATTATCAACTTGTTTACCAAAAGTAAAGTTACTTTTAATAACTACCTGATGTCTTTAAAAGAGGCATCTTTCTTTAAACATTTACTGTTCATACACATTTTCAGTTGGAAATAGTTTTTTTAAATGCATAATGTAGATTTTATCAGTACTAAAGCTCAAATATGAAGTATTAGTCCAAGTTACTTTTTTCCTTTACTAAGTTACATTTTCTAAATCATGTTTGTTTGTAATTATAAAGCTAATTCTGAGGTCATCATCATATTTATTTACCCAACACGATTTGCTCTTTGGTAAGGAAACAGTGTCCGCGTTAAACAGTCAGAGCCAAGTACAGATCCCTGGGGAACTCCAACATTGAATAGTAGATAACTAGAATGTTGTCCTTGAATAACAACAGATTGTGTTCAATCAGTCAGCCAGTTCTTAATACAGCATATGATGCAAGGATTAATATTTGAGTTTGTAAATGCAAAAATTATCACTGTGGGTGATAATGAATCAAATGCATTAGCAATGTCTAAGTATATGATACGAGTATGCAAGCCAAAAATCTAAAGTTATTGATACCTTTTCATAGAACTCAACCAGGTTAGAATGTTGATTTACCCTTAACAAACCCATTCAAGTTTAGGTAAATTAAATTACTGTCAAGGTTATGAATAAGCACAAACATTCAGTGTTCAAAGCATTTGTACAAAATAGGGGTATAAGCCCATCAAAAGAACTTCATTTTATATATATATATATATATATATATATATATATATATATATATATATATATTGACTGTTAATGTGGGCATGTCATCCTTTGACTCACCTCTCACTTTAACACCACAATGCAGTATAACATCTGCAGGATTGCTGCTGTTGCTGTAACCACCCACTGTCTGCTGACATCTATTGCCTTCACTCATAAATAGGACACCAGATACTTAATTTATCCACTATTGGAAGCAGTTATCCCCTGACTCCCAAACAAGTTTTTATGCAGGGATGATGACTCATAGTTTGAGAGAAAGGGTGTTGGAGCATGGTGGAGACATCAAGTGGAAAGTTAGTACGGATGTTTGTATAAGTATATTAATCTGCATTCTGACCATAACTTTCTCTTCAAAGTGATTCAGTTAACTACTAAAAATATTAGAGGTGGAGACCTCCTTAATAAAACTGGGGCTAATGAACTTATGTAGATTCTAACTTTGCAAGCAGATAGGAATTATGGTTTGAATGAAAACACATCACTAGGACCTTATTTAAAAGCATGCAAATTTTTATTGTGAATTTTGGATGTTTTCATTTTTAAATTGTATTTAAGTTGTTCCTTGACTTGTCTGAATTTCGTCTGAAGGAGTGCTTATGCACAGAATCACTTTGGTATTTAATAAATAACACTTGTCATTATAGCTGTGCTGGGCATTCCTTCTTACTTTTGCGTTGTGTTCTTTGTTGGAAGACCTTTAGTTGCAGTGGAGTTTATAGTTTTTTATATTTTTTTGTGGCTTTTTATCCTGACAGGAGGGAGATTGTGGCTCTTGGCCAGCCAATTGCTCCCAATCAAATATAGGCTGGCACAACACCAGTGGTCAAGGGCCGGGAAGGCATGGAGCTTGGTGACCCTAAGCTAGTCATGTCTGCCCTGACAGGCATGTGTATGGGAGCAAAAACATTTGGGAGAGGGCATTGGATGCCTCTCTGGTGATGTGGGTTCTCATATCAGCCAGCGGAATGTGAGGTTAAGGCTATAACAAACACACTGCTGTTATGCTGGCAAGGCCACAAAGAAACCCCATGGCTGCCTGAAGGATGGAACATCTGGATGGCTCTTGTTTCTGTGCCCCATTTGGTTGCTAGGCATGGTGGTAAACAACTTGTAGGAAATGATGGATTGTTCTGAACTGGCCAATGTACTTTTACTTTCAGAATGTCTTCATTTTAACTCTGAGGCTGTACTCAAGTGGTCTTCTGTTTTAACTTATTTCAAGGCAGTGTGATCTTGGAGGTTGAATAAATATGTAGGGAGTGTTGGGGGCACAGACCGCAACATTTGGGGAACCCCAGAAAAACTAAATTTGTTATGCATTCAGCAAAATCTGTTTTCTTTTTATTTTGAAGAACTTAGTTTTGGTGTATCAGAATTTTATAATTGACCATGGATCCGATTTAATATTCACTCAGAATGATTTCTTGCATCAGCAGCCATAATATGTGAGTGGTACGTCAGAAAACAGGATCAGAAATGGAGGCAGCATTGTAAACTTTGATGCAAATGCTTGTTTATCTTGACATGTGAGATGCATGACAGAGGAAGTATTACAACATCTTATGATTCTGGTACAATAGTGGAAGAAATAATTTAAGCAAATAAAGAACAGTGATTGTTGTGTAGTAATGTAAGGAGGATCAAAACAGATAAAGTGCCCAGTGGCTATCCACCCAGCAATTCATTCTCCTGACACACACACACACACACACACACACACACACACACACACACACACACACACACACACACACACACACACACACACGCGCGCGCACACACACACACACATTTAAGAAACAGTGAGGCAAAGTGGATGGTAGTTATCCAATAACGTAGTTGCATTAATGTTGAAAATTAGGTGGCAAAACTCAGGACCACCACAATACAAGTGTGGACTTCTTTGTTTCTACAGGAATTATGAGAATGTAAATCACTGTAAATATTTTTCTACACTCAACTCATGAGCACTCATTGTAAGGTCTCTGACTTTCAGTGATGGCATGTGAAGTAGTGCAGAAATCTGCCCACAGTCTCTGAGACAGGAGAGCTGGGGATCAGTCACAAGGGGAGAGCTGGGGGTCAGTCACAAGGGGAGAGATTGGGGTCAGTCACAAGGGGTGAGCTGGGGGTCAGTCATAAGGGGTGAGCTAGGGGTCAGTCACGAAGGAAGAGATGGAGTTTGGTCATGAGAGTAGAGCTGGGGATCAGTCATGAGGGGAGAGCTGGGGTCAGTCATGAGTGAGAGCTGGGTATGAGTCAGAAGGGCTGAGCTGGGGATCAGTCATGAGGGGTGAGCTGGGGGTCAGTCATGAGGGGCAAGCTGGGGATCAATCATGAGTGAGTGATGGGGAGCAGTCACAAGGGGTGAGCTAGGGATCAGTCACAAGGGAAGAGCTGGGGTTCAATCATGAGAGAAGAGCTGGGGATCAGTCACAAAGGGAGAGCTGGGGTCAGTCATGAGTGAGAGCTGAGGATCAGTCACAAGGGATGAGCTGGGGGTAAGTCATGAGGGGCAAGCCCGAGGGGTGAGCTGGGATCAGTCACGAGTGGCAAGCTGGGGGTCAGTCATGAGGGGCAAGCTGGGGATCAGTCACGAGGGGTGAGCTGGGCTCAGTCATGAGGGGCAAGCTGGGCATCAGTCATGAGGGGTGGGCTGGGGATCAGTCATGAGGGGTGAGCTGGGGATCAGTCACTCAAATCATCTGTGGTATCTCGCCCTGTCCTTTAGAAATTCATCTGCTAACAAAAGTCGGGTCACTGCCAGGCAGCGACTGCCAGTATTGATGGATGGTCTTTCCCTATGCAACCAGGTAAATTCAACATTTTTGACTTGCTCTATATAACCAAGTTTCACATGAAAACACTGCTGGAAGGACCAGAGTGAAAAAAGAAAAAAAAAAAAAAAAAAGAGTCATCTTTTTTCTGATGAAGCAATTTTTGCATGAAAAAGAGTTACCTGAATTGCTTTTGGATGTAGTTTTTATAAATGCATGTTATTATCAGCAATTTCTTATGTATGTGTAGGATAATGTACCTCATTTAAATATTACACTGTGGTGCTGCCTGTGGACTGGATTCAGATAGGTTTGCAAAGTACCAATCTAAGAGCATGTTTAATGCGCAGGTGATATGGAACCCAATTAAGTGTGGATATCCCACTGATTTTACTGAACACAAAGTACTGAAGCCCAACACCATCTTTAATATATCTACACTGGTAATGTTTTGTGAGATGTGTTGTAAAGTCTGTCCTTCTATTGCTGTGCAAAATACCAATAGGACAGCATTATGAGGACATCTGTGATAAAATGCCACACTGATTTCCTTGTCACTGGATGCATTTATGTATCCTATGATATCCTTGCTACCTGTTTTATCTGTTTGGTCCTATTACTTGCACTGGACTTGTGCTGTGCATGTCATATTGGTTCCACCAGACCTGTGCAGTGCATACCATATTGGTTCCACTGGACCTGCGCATTGCATACCATATCAGTTCCACTGGACCTGTGGAGGCAGTATTACCATATTACTTGCACTGGAGCTGTGCAGTGCATATCATATTGGTTCCACTGGATCTGTGCAGTGCATACCATATTGGTTCCACTGGACCTGTGAAGTGCATACCATATAAGTTCCGCTGGACCTGTGCAGGCAGTGCATACCATATTACTTGCACTGGGCATGTGCAGTGTATACCATATTTCTTAATCTTGCCCTGCATCATGCAGTGTTTTGGTTCTACTATGAAAAAAGAGATTTGATGTAATGTTCCCATCAAGGCAACATAAAAAATTAAATGATTAATAATATAGTCAATGATGTGTGATATACTCCTGCTCAGAAATTTACTGTGTAAATTAGTTTCTGCTGATTCTCTTTTTATTTCATCAGCCTTGAAGTTTCCTGATTGGTCTATTTGTACCTCTTCAGGCAAGAAACATCCCTGTTTTATCCTACAGCAGCCCAACATGAGTTATCAACCATCTTGGTGCAAGATCACATAAGAGGTTCTTTTTATGCATCAGCTGTTTACAACAATTTATTCTCTGACATTTGGTGCAGAGGGTTAAGGCTGTGAGCTGTAGTTCCTATGGTAGAGAGTGTGATTCCTTCAGCCCTCAGTTGCCTACTGTGTGACCTTGAGCAAGTCACTTCACCCGACAGTGCTTAGGACCATTTGAGAATTCGTGCTAGGCTCTTTAATGGTCTCCTGAACTACAAGTCTAGTAAATACCTATGAATCACGCTGCTTGGCAGATAGATGAAGTCCATCACTTTGTGCTTTCCTTTCCAGGACATGTCATCAACTTCACCAGTGGAAGAACCTACCTCCATTCACTCAGGAATGACACATTGATGCCTGCTGCTCATTCCCACCCTTCCACAATGGCTCCTGTATTGCTACAGCCTAAGCTGTCTGGTTCCCTGTCAGTGCTTCACCCCCCCATGCTATGAAGCCATTTGGCAAAGGAAATTATAAACCCTGAAAGCTGATCCTCCTAATGAAAACATCCCAAATGAAGACAAATTGTATGAGCTACATAACTTAAAATTCAAGCAATTTACACACTAACTGTACAAGAAAAAAAAACATAACTATCAAAAATAAACATAGAAATTAAGAAAGTAAAATTCATTATTTCTTGAGAGGGTATATCCCCTCACGAGCCACAGAGACAGCCTTTCTCTTTGTACTCTCTGATTATAATCACATTTGTCTCAGAGTTTATTACCTAGAAAAGGCTGCAAACTGTAAGACAATCATTTATTTTGAGATCTGTTCTGAGTTTACAAGGCTTAATACAGCAGTTATTTTAGCTTTTCATTTTCGATGGGTGATTCAATATAAATAAAATGCTCTTGAAATGAAAAACAAGTTTCCACTGGTTGCTGGTAATACATTAGTTGTACTCTCTATATGCAAATTAACAATTCCCTTAAATATTACCTAAACCTTCATAACAGACAACAAATATCAAATTAAGCAAACAAAATGGAGATGTTCTTACCAATGCAGTTCTTTCCAGAAATATCAGTCTGATAGCCAGTAACACAGTTACAGCGATAGCTACCGAGCAGATTTTCACACATTCCATGTTGGCAAATCTCAGGATCTAATGCACACTCGTCAATATCTGTTTTAGATATGGAAGTAAAAGGAAAATGAATTCTTAGTTTTGTTTTATAACTCATGCAACAGCATAACCAGTTCAGGCACATTCATTATAGGTAATGCAGACGCACTCTATTAGGAGGAATAAAAGACTAAGCAATTTACCATGGACTATCAGAGTAGGATGAATCATGTCTATAGGCAGGACTTAAGTCTTAAAAGAATCAAGTTAAAGAATATAAATGATTTCAAACGGAGCTCCTCCAGTTTACAGTTTATACTGAGAAGGAGGAGTAGTTTTGCAACTCATTACATAAGAGAATTTTTTTTTCGTAATTACAAAGTTGTTTCTGCACTTTACCCAAAACTAGGAATGTTAAGTTTTCTGCTTCACTGCTTATGTCATGGGTTGTGTTTATACGCTATTTAATATTATTTTCTTCTGTGGGAGAATGTGCCACAGTAAGACTGGAAAATGTGCACAGAATTGGTTGCTCCATGAGATGCAATCATATTAAAGGGATTTCAGTTTCAACAGACGGTGCCTGAATCTGAAATATTTCATGTGTGACTTTAGTTGATGAAGGCATAAAGAAAGAAGCAAATGCTGACTTAGCAAATCTCAAGTAAAGGTATTCACTTTGGACAAATAAAGGACATGTGTGGGAGTATCACATCAGTACTTGGGGGCAGGCTGAAAAACAAAATTGTTTCATTATTTCTATTTATGACTAAGATTCCATAGGGTAATTTAGGAATATGGTGTACAAGAGAAAAATAACACTCTTGTAATCTGTCATGAAAGTTCAAGTGTTTATTTGTTTGGGATGCTATAACAGACAGGGAAATAGCCATACAGCCAGACAAACAGGCAGAGACAGACAGAGAGAACACTAGAAGAATACACTGTCTTCTGCAGACTGTTTTTTGAGTGACTCTGTTTTATTATGAACCTTAGTGAGGGGAGCTGTACCCAAATAGAATTTTTTCTTTGTTTATGACAATTAGCATGGGTAGAGTTTATGTGACTTACTCAAAGCTCAGCCATATTTTTATTTGGTATCACCAAGCTGTCTTACCATATGCATCGATATTGAAATAGCGAAAGGGAAACAAAGTCCTACGCATCAGGCTGAATGCTGCTGAGTCAATGCTTTTAAAAGTGCTCATTAAGACACGCATTCCAAGGGACATAAACAATGGACGGTTTCAAGGCAGTCAACAAGACAAGCAGTTTCCTTATTATAACTTAAACATTAAATAATTTATTAATTACTTAATTAAGGTGTAGTCATCCATAAACTTATTTATTAAGTTCAACATTCCAGTTTGTGAGTTCATTCAGCTGGTCACTGGGCAACTGTAATTCAACACCTCACACAAGAGGGTATTTTCCCTGTACAATATCATTACTAGTGGTAACAAATGCATGAGAAAACTAAATATTTCAGTGTCAGCATGGGATAATGTTACTACACAATGTGACAAAGTCCCAGAGTCTTTAGTGCTGTTAATCCATAGCTCATTTACAAAAATAATACTGTTTTTACTCACCTGAGGTTGTCTAGAAACATTAATTTTACTACGTAATTCTGCAACTCCAGGTATCAATCAGTAATGACATTTCTGTAAAATGTGCATAGTAATTCTAGAATATGTTTCATTTAATAAATATGACGTATAAGTGTAGCAATTCTTTCACTGCCTTAATGCTTTTTTAGCAATATAAAAATAGTGTAGAACTGAGTTAAACATAATTGTTGTGGAAGTGAGAAAAAATAAATTAGGTACCTTTTCCATCTATTGAAATACCAGTTCCACCCGAGCAGATAGCCTGAAATTCAGCTAAAAAACAAAAACAAAAATGAGAAACTCATTTACTTTGTTTATTTTATTCTTATTAAAACTTTTCGTTACAGTACACTTTTCAGACAGGAAGCTTCTATATCAGTGACCATTAAAAGATTTCAGGAAATACAGTGTCATACTACCAATCTCGTTTTACACAACACGTTTTCTTACTGTCCTCATCCGAATCACAACCTCACTGACATTGGTTTTACAGGTAGAACATTGGGTATACAAGCACTGGTACTGTCAGTAGGGGGTAACACCTTATCCTGACTGCACAAAACACTGCCCCTCCTACCTAGTCATGTTACACTTCAGTCGCATTACATATCATCTCCCCTATCAGTGTGCTCCCTTCAGAAACACTGTGCAACCTTGTTTTAAAAGGTACTGTCACTTCCACAGTTCATCAAGTGGGAAATCCATCAGCAGGTGAGGCCTCTTAATTTCGCTGCTACTGCAGACAATTTTACAATGTCAAAATAAACAACGTCCTGCTAATACTTTTACCATCTTCTATTAAGACAGAAAATATGGTAGGCTTTCACATAAAAGAACAGGGAGCATTAGTTGTATATGAAGTAAGGATACTATGAAAATAAAAACAAGACAGGTGAAACATGTCCCTTAAACCTGGGACGGGGGGGGTTTATACTTCTCAACTTCTTTACTTCAGAATTCTGGAAGCAAAATAATCGCATGACAAATGTTACGTTAATTCACTTTCAATGAAAATAAACCAATAGTTATTTTATTAGCATGCATTTTCTGAAAAATAACTTCTTCTTCTGGCTTTTCTCAGTTAGGGGTGGCCACAGCGGAACTCTGGTCTGCTAATGATTGGCAGTACATTTTTATGGTGCTGAGGTGCCAGCCTGATGCCCAACCTTCAACGAAGGCACGGCCATTCACGCATGTCTTTCGAATGCCACTCAACCGCAGGAAGGACATGCAGACTCCACACAGAAGGTGCTCTAGACGAGAATCGAATGGGAGAACCTCTTGCAGTGAGGCGACAATGCTAACGCTGCACCACCGTGGCTTCCATTTTCTGAAAAATAACTATGAAGCTGCAATTTCTGAACATTACTTACTGATTGTAATCCTCTATGATTTACCAGAACATCAAAAATGTTATGAGGGACAGGGAAAAAGTATAAGGAAAAGTCAGGAACATTACGCACATTTCAACATTGTTGAGAGGTATAAGGAAGGGGTGACAGGATATAATTAAGTCTTGAGTAAGTCCAATACCAGAAATCAGAAGCTCACTGTAGTCTGATGATGAAAACAAATTACCAAAGACTTCATGTCTTCAGTAGAACTTGGTTAAACAAAAAGAATATAGATATAAAAGCCAGAATGATAGCTAGTTGAAATGGTCCCCTGTGCAGACCAGACCTGCACTGGCATTTCTCTCAACACAAACTTAAGTAAAAATAAATAAAAAATACAACATACATTAACAAATAAATTTATCCCCTTCAAGACCTTAGCCTGCTAGTTACTATACTATCAGCATCACACTCCTGTACCATCCACTACTACCACCTAGGAACACAATTTGTGAGAGATGCAGTTACATTAAGAACTTAGAGTCTATGCTCTCTCCCTCTCAAGGCAGTATATCCAACAGTGAGAAGGCTGTCAACACAATCACTATACCTCAAACACCACCCACAACTACACAACACACACCCACATATGTGGAGGTTCTCAACAAAAACAAACTCAAACAAAGGAGACCTCAGAGGCAAAAACACACACAAACTCCACTCCACATACCACACATAGTCCACACACCTGTGTCTCACAACCACTAAGGCCTAAACATAAACCTGACATATTAGTCATAGGAGACTCCATTGTGAGGCACAAAGATGTGCCTCTCACCAGGCTGGATAAGGAGAAAGTCACGGTTAGTTGTTTGTCAGGTGCCAGAATCTATCAAATCACACATGCACTCGAGCCTCTCAACAACAGGTACTGTTATGACTGTGTCATAGTCCATGCTGGTATGAACAACTTGAGACATACCTACCTGGACTATATGAAGAGAAACATGACTGAGTACACTGAATATGTGTCCCAGGCAGGTATGTCCCTAGCCTTAAGCAACATTCTACCATCACCCAGAATGATGCCTCGATACAAACAGAAAATTATTGACTTTAACAATTGGCTTAGTTTGTGGTGTCATTCCAGGGGGATCCAGTATCTGACAGTCTGGGAAGATATGATCAACAGGCCATGATGCTTTGCTAGAGATAGCCTACATTAGTCTCACTTGGGCTTCAGGCTTCTGGCAAAGGCCCTTGCCTCCCTTATAATGCCTTTTTTAGGAAAAAATCATGAGGTCGATACTATCAACATAAAAATTTCAACAAAAGACAAATTAAAGGTCATGCTGCTAAACGCTAGAAGTCTAAACATGAAACTGCAGTCATTGTAAGCATTCTCAACCCTGGAAGATGCTGACATTTGTGCAGTCACAGTCTTACCTCATTACTCATCCTATTATACATTCAGACCGCAAACTGGACAGCAAAGCCAAAGGAAGTGGAATTTCAGTATATATTAACAACACACACACACCTCCAGGCTGGTCAAACAGTATGACGCACAGGAGACACTCCAGGTATAGTTAACCATTGACAAGACCCCTATTCACATCATAACTAGCCCCCAAATTTGACTCAAGATGTCCACTCCACCTATCTGGACCGCTTTGAATCTATCAAGATTCAACCCTTTACCCCGATCCTGGATGACTTTAACTACCCTACCATAGATTGGAAAAACTACTCATGCAAGAACACAAATGCCCAGAAATTCCTCAATTTTATCAATGCAAATGTCTTGGAACAGCTAGTCAATACCACCGCAAGAAGTGATAAAATCTTGGACTTGGTATTACCCAACATGAGTAACCAATGCAGCACCCCTACAATATCATCCTCCCTGGTAAGATCCAATCATAAAGCGGTCACTTTCGAAGTCACCATCTCCCTCGACACCCCCCCCCCCCTTTAGCTAGGATCAAACAAAAAAATTCTCCAAAGTTGATTACAACCTCCTGAGGGATGGTATAAACAGCTTCACAGCCCCCTCCCCCTCTCTAGGAACTGGCACCAACGTCCAAATCTACACCAAAGTACAATACAAGCATTTGTATAGCTGCATGGAATCAGGAATACCTGGCAGGACAAAATCATCCTCCACGAGGAAGAGTAAACCTGTCTGGTGGACATCTGCAATAAATAAATTATATAACAAAAGGAAAAAAATTGCTGTCCAGGACCAAGAAGGAGCAGGTGCCCAATTGGAAGCAATATCTCCTTAGCCTGAACAAGCAAATAAGAGCACTAGTGAAATCCTCTAAAGCAAACTTCAAGTCCATATTGGCCACATCTACTAGAGACAATCATACGGCCTTCTTCACATATGCCTGCAATTTCAGAGGATGCACCCAGATCTGTTTAGAACTGGTGGTCAAGAACAGCACATACACAAATTTTGTAGATATAGCCAACCTACTGGCTGACAGATTTAGCAAAAAGTTCACCCCTCTGCCCCCATCAGAAAATCAGGACATCCCCAGTACCTGCCCCCCCCCCCCTTATCTCTAGGGAACAGGTCATCACTGCCCTCTCAAAGGCAAAAACTACAGCTCCATGGGACCCAATAACATCCCAGGCTGCATCCTACATTAACTCAAGCATGAACTTGCAGCACCATTAGGACACTAGTCAACCAAAGCCTGAGTACCTTTGTCTCACTTGAGTGGAGGAAAGCCACTGTCATCCCTTTACACAAAGGTGGAGTGTCCACCTATCCAGGAAATTATAGACCCATCGGCCTAATTAGCCTGATCTGTAAGGCCATGGAATGGATTATCATGGACCTCATTAACAGGGACATTGGCAACCTCCAAACACTTGACCCCACACAGTTTGGCTTTGTCAAGGGGAGGTCATACTTGTTAAATCTGATCGACTTCTTTGAGACAGTCACCAAAGCCATGGATGAGGGGAAGACAGTGAACACCACCTACCTTGATGTGGTCAAAGCCTTTGACACTGTTCCCACTTGGGTATAATAGATAAACACTCTCAACTAGACATCAATTCACATGTTACCAGATGGGTAGCAAACTGGCTCGCTGATAGAACCCACCTAATCAAAATAGGGGAAACTACCTCAAGCAGTAGACCCATAATGAGAGGCATTCCCCAAGGATTGATCTTGGGGCCTCTGTATTCGGAATATACTTCTGTGAGGTGCAGGCCAAAACCATTGGGCTATGGCTGACCAAGTTTGCAGATGACTACAAGCTGGGTGTGGTCATTAATTCCCCAAGTGATGTGTACATCCTCCAAGAGAGTCTCACCCCAACAAATGACTGGTGCCAGAAACATGGCCTCAAGCTGAATGCCAAAAAATGCATCATCTTCTCCCTTTGTTGAAAGTGATGTCCCCACACATTAATACATTAATAACAATGTCTTAAGCAAGCAATCAGTCGTGAGAGATTTGGGCACCCAATTTCATAGCAACCTGACTTTTGACCACCACGTTGCTTCTATTGTACGGAAAGCTTTCTACATGGCCCACCTCATAAGTAAGAGTATCTCATCCAGAGACAAGAAGATCATAACATCCCTGTATTCTTCCCTTATAAGGCCAGTTATTGAGTACAACGCTCCCTTTGGCATGTACCTCACAAAGCACATGCAGCAGCTGGAGAGACCACAGAGGTTCTGCACCAGGAGAATCCAGTGCCTCAAACATCTACCCTACACAGATAGGTTACAAGCCCTGCCTCTCTACTCAGTTTCATACAGACTCCACAGATGTGATCTTTGTCTTCATACAAAGCAATCTCAGGCCCCGCCTTAATGGGACTGCTGCACATCTGCAAGTCAAGCTGCACTCCAGTAATCCACTAGCATGACTTCAACCTGGTCTTTGACATCAATAGGACTTGTTGGCAGGACAAATTTTTGTCCAGAGACTCCCTCATCTGTGGAATAGACTCCCTCTCCATGTCAAGCAGAGTACCTAATTATCACTTTTTAAGCGCAACCTGGATAACTGGATGGGAAACAGAAAATACACCACTAGCATTCCACCTATGCCCCTGCTGGAGAAAGTCTTTGGGTGCTGACCTGACTAAACATGGGCTAAATTCCTGGCTAGGCTTATAAGAGCCTCAGGGCCAATAGCCTAGTAACTTCCTATGATCCTATAATCATAAAGACATGCTGACTCAGCACAGAAGTCATCCCAACTGAGAAGAGAACTGCAGAACCTCTTGCTCTAAGGCAGGAAAAATACATGCTGTGTCACAGTGCCTTCAGTTTACACATGTTGTTCTTCACTGTGGAAAAGAAATATTCTCCCTGTCTTCTGGATAAGCTGCAGATTCCACTCAATCCAGAGTATAAATGGTCTAATTATTTCAACCCTGAAAAACAAGTACCAGTACCTGCCCTGCACATTCTTCAATTCCCCTTTTGCTTTTGAACCTATAACATCTTCTGCAAAGTTATTCTATTTGTTAATCATCCTGTCCATATTTAAAATAATATTTCCTTACATTTTTTCTGAACCAGTCTCCTTCTGTCTTTCAACTATGTGATATGATTCTGTACTATTGATTTTTCATGTTTCTACTTTTTACCGTTTTGAATGTTCTTAATGTACACGTACTTTATAATATAATTTATGGTTACTTGAACATTATTATTCATATTTATGTCTCCTGATATTTCTGTACTCTGCATTATTCTCAGTGTGATGTTTGTCTTACTATAATTTGTCTGCGTTCAGTCAGAAAATGGGCCTTGCTCTTCAGGATTAACCCAGTCAACAAAATGTAACTAGCTAACTGACTAACTAAATACATGCATACACAGATACATAAATAAATGACAGAGAAATTGCAGTGTATACTGTTAGCTGCTGTCAGGATTAATTTTCCAAAGCAGACGATGCTTCACTTCTTAGCATTTAATTTGAACCTGTTTTGAATACCCTGCAGATCTGTATTGTTTAGCCCTTGCTATAGAACCATGCTATTAAATGATGAGTGAATGACAATACCCAACTTGTAGTCATCAGCAAATTTCCTTGCATATATGTCTATGTTAGTGACTTCTAGATTTGCAAAGTCAGTTTTGAAAAGAAGGGCCCCACTACTGAGCTATGAGGAACCCCACCAGTAATTGTTTTGCCCCCATCATCACTAATATTTAAATCTCACTTAATCAAGAACTTGAGCAATGCCAGATTTGCATCACATTCTCACTGCTGTACCCACCACTGCACTGCACTGAAAACACTTAACTGGCTAGAACTACCCAACTACCTAAAATATGTTCAGCTAATCACCACACATAAAATCATTCATTACCCAGCCACCTGCCCAGCCTTAAATTATATACTACAGAAACACTCCCCTAAACGGCCCCTGCGATCAAGTTCATAAGTTCAACTCACTGTTCTTAAACCAACTAAATCAGCAGGGTGCTCTCTGTATTCTCACTCCACTCGCTAAAATAGGGAACACTATGCCCACATCTATAAGGACAGATTCACCCCTCAAATCCTTCTCACACTCTCTTAAAAACTATCTAAAGAATACATGGCTCTGCTCATGTTCTGTACCAGGTTAATCAAACAGCTCCTTAATTTGTAACTCTAACAGCATCACCCTCCTCTGGCTATTATATTTTATACAATTGATAATTTCTTGCCTTTTTTACCTATACCTTACACTGCTATTATCACTGTACAATCCCTTAACGTTTCTTTCTCCCTTTTGCTTCTTCACTATCTATACCACACACTTTACTAATAAACACATACGTTTCTATGTCTTACTATTCCTCTCCTCTAACTCCCCTCCTCTGTCTACCTTGTACTATAAGATATGTATACTAAGTACATTATAATAACCAAAAATGATTTAACTATCCAACATAATCATAGTGATCTGAATCATATAACTGTAAAGAGCATTTGTCTCATGTGTATAGTCTTCTTAGGAATATCTAATGGCTGTAATTAATGTGCAAGTATGTTTCATCTAATGTATGCAAAAATGATGCGCTATCCATTATTGTATATTATTTCTTCTATGTGAAAATGTTCATTGTTGCTCTGTAATAAGATAATGTAATATGCCAATTGACCCTGTAGCTTTTTTCCCTGAGCCTTCATTGAAAATGGGCACCCACCCAGTCGGACTTTCCTGGTAAACAAATGACAAATAAAAATAAATAATAATAATACATGAATACATTTCTAGGTGGTATATGTTACTTTAGCTATGTTGGTTTTCTCAGCTAGTTCTCTAACCATCCAACATGTGCGTTTAGGCCTCTAACTTTATTTAGAGCTTCATCAAGGTGAGCAGTGTCAAAAGCCTTGGCTATATCCTGGTGCACTATATGAACTACTGGGCTGCTACCTAAAGCTTTAAAGACTTTCCTGAAGATATTTACTAAATTAAAATAGACATGATCTCCCTTTGACAAAATCATATTGATGTGGGTCAACAGCAATATCATTTTTATATTGTAACTTATGAAATCCATTATAATATGTTCAGTGACTTTGTAAGTTAGACCTGTTATGTTGATGGGTCTTTAGTTCTAGGTACCTGAGTCAGAACCCCCTTTATGGAAGGGTATAACAGCAGCCATTTTTCATTCCTCTGGAACATACGCTGTGGTTATGTTTAACATGAACAATTTTAGGAGGAGTTAATTAAGTAACAGCATCCATTTTCAGGAACCACAGAGGTGGTATTTTTAGCTTTAAAGAGTGAGTTAGGACATGTTCTATAATGATCTTTGTGAGGAAGGGGCTTGACAGTAAATGGAACTTTTTCTGGTGTGAAGTTGGCACAATATTTGTCTGCAAGTATTAGCAATATACTTAGGATTAGAATGGACAATACTAGTATTAATTAATTTAGAGTATTGCTGAATGTTATTTCTTAATTATCTAATACAGTTAAAGAAGGATTTATGATTATCCTTGGCTTTGGATGATAGTTTTAATTTATGTGCTGTTTATGTCCCTTATGAATACTACTAGATTTTTGCTACATTTTTGTTAAGAGTATTTAATGCGTGTAAGTTTTGACTTACTAAAGGCTTTAATTACATACAGATCTTATTGATGCAGGTGTCCCACTTGAAATATTCAATACTTATTTTTTATTTATTTTTATTATTTGTTAATTGGTTAAATTAGCTAGTACCCTCTACAGCCATGACCAGACCCTTAAGAAACATACTGTGAATTATTTCTATATGAGAGAAAGAAAGAAATTGAATACTGTTGTAAACAAAAAGTTATAGAAACACAGTTAAGATCAGTTATAAACAGCAATACAGTAACCTGACTAATACATAAATATGTAAGTACAGGATATGCTTTCTGTGGGTGGCAGGTAGATGTTGTAGTCATTTACAAAATGCTGAAGCCAGGGGACACAATTGCAGCAGGTGGTGTTATGCTGCATTAATGAGAATTTGACAGTAGTGGCAAGATCACCAGTGGGAGTGATGCAGACCATGAATGGCCCAAGGTAGGGAGGTGAACTCTCCCTTGAATGGCATTGCCTGCAACACCTGCTGAAAAGGATGAGGTAGACCTTCATGTCTGTGACTGATGGGCTGTGCACTATAGAGTATGAACATGGGGGGGTGCACCCATAATGACAGCCCCATCATAATGCACCAGGCTCACTACTACTTACTTGGTGGAGGTACCTGTAATGTTGGGCACACATACAGTGGATATCAAGTAAAGTTGATACCGTGGTAGCTGGAGAATCATGAACCAGGTATCAGCACTGAAGAAGGGTGGTTTACCCGAAAGCTTTGTTTGGAATACAGTGTTTTGATGTTGGAATTGTGCTGCTATTTCATACATACAGTGGACTCAGAGGAGTGGTGGCCATGTTTATGACAGTGGCCCTTGTGCATAAAAGTAGGACACCCCATGGAAGCATCAATTTCTGCAAAGATGCGTCCATGGAACTGAGCCTATGAACCAGTCATTTCAGGCCCTAATATACATCAGCATGCATGCCATCCAGTATGCTGATCTTATCCACCATGACACTGTTACATCTGACAATGTCTGGACCTCTGGACCATTGATTTATGCCTCTCATGATGCCTATTTTATGCAGCAAGCTGGAGATATGGTGCAGTGTCCACTAGCACAACTCTCTGTAGTGTTTTCATCATGCTCTGAGGTGACACCTTATGCATGTACATGAGCAGCTGAAGTCTGGGCACTTTGTGTTGGGCTGTCAGGCATGTCATGTTCTTTCACACCTGTTGAAGAGGCAGAGATGGTTTCCATAGGTGACACAATAGTGTCAGTGGATGTGGATGGGAGGATGCTCCCTCAGTAACCATTGCTAATAGTAGCACTGTGCTATCCATCAGTATCATGGCAAGGATCATCAGGCTCCAATGCTGCACTGACATTAGACATGACCTGTTCTATCATGACTGAACCACATGATCATGTATCTGTGAAGGCAGACAGACAGACACCTGTGTGTATAAGTGCTGATATGTGAGAATCCCACACTCTAGTGTCTGCATCTGAGACATTCCCGTAGGGGAGTTTTGCTGATGTTTACTGCTGGGATGCTGAAGCCAGTGGTGTACCATAGCATTGTGCTACTGCTCTAAGACAATAACAACCTAGTGTACCTCTGACAGATGTGTGATGTTGGGTTCAGTTGGCCCCTACATCCAGATCTCCACCAAGTATGAGTATCCTCTCATCGTCCCTGAGAGGGACAGCAGGATATCTTCTGCATCAGTGAGTGTGGCTGATGACAGTGGACCACCCATCTGTGGCCATTCTTTGCTGTACAATGGCTTGGGCCTTTGTGCAGATGTACAGTCATGCCAATGACACTGCAGCAGATCTGTTGTGCTTATCTATTCTGGCCTCCAGCAGCACTGACTTCTGTAATGATGCCCTGCCACACCCACTCCCCTAAGACACTGTCAGCACTGTCTGTGTTCAGAATGCTCTGTCCGTTCACAAGTCGGGCCTGTAATGACCTCTCTATCACTGCTAGGAAAACTCCATCTGATGAAGTTGTTTTGTTACTATTAACATTCCTGTACATGGGAACACAGTCCAATTGTAAGTGCTAGGACACAAATATGAAACTCATCAGCTGCACCACCTCAGCACCCCTGAAAACAGACATGCTTACAATGAGTGGCATGCCTGCTATACACCCTTCCATGCCATCACTCTATAGCAGTCCAGTCAGGACAGTATGGAGACAGATGGCAGTGAAACATGTGTCCTGTGATCAATGGCCATGGACCTGTGTCCCTCAGAACCCACCTGCTGCTGACACCATTTATCAGGTGTGCCTCCTCCACCCCTCTCCTGTCTTTGTGTGCCCCACCTGCAGTACTGTAGCACAGTGTACTCAGTCTACCACATGATTATGTCCATGTTGCAAAGCTATGAGGGTACCCAGGTGATTCAGCAGTACATCAGGTGTGCTATTGTTGACTGGACCTGTGGCATGGATGGCTATATACACCATTCCAGCCTCGCAGTGTTGTATATCTCTCTATCTGAAAGTTACTGTTGAGAAGAACCTCACAGCTATGGTACATATGCATCTCAAACCATTGCCGTCATGTGTACTCTTACCACAATATCTTCAGACCACTGAAGTACCTTCAGAAGGAAATCTACATGGTATGGTGTAGCTAAATAGGTACAGCCATGACCACCGCAATGGTAATGGTGGCTTGTACTGTGTTATTACAGGGCCTCATAGTACAACAATTGTGCTAATGAAGCAGTTTTTATTGAATGTTTCTGAATCACACATCCGGAACAGTGCATTAATAGATCCACAGTGCACTGTGAGGCCTGTGGACAACCATTTGAAAATATGAGACCCACATGACCAAGTTCTGTAAAATGGGATTGAATGGCTGAAAAACATGTTACTAGCATATACCAAGTCTCAGATGGCAATTTTTCAGCCTATTCCCTTTTCTCCAAGATATGGAGTTGTTTTATATATGATATATGTTTGGGGTGTGGGTGGGGGGGGGGGGCAAAGAGAAGAGTGATGTTTGAGACTCACTCTTCTCCTGGATTTTCACTTTTTCAGTGTAATGGCACTTGATGATTTGAATACCAACATTTCAGTAGGTGCCTGCCCATGAGCACTCACCGTAGCCACAATTTGTTCTGCTCATGCCTGATTCATTTTATACTGCATGCATACCCACAGGTTTCTGCAACTCAGACATTGATCTACAGGGTATGATGACATGGCAGTTCTATGATTTGCTGTATGGTGTCATGTAAATGTAGAGTAAAACTGGAAATCACCCTACCCTCTGTGACATACTTGAATCTGCTCCTCCTTTTACATGTCTGTTGTGGTCATGCAAAATCACACTAGCATTGGGCTACATTGCACTACCAAGCAGCCCATCAATTATGTCTAGCTGTCTGTGACAGGTGTCATTGCAACTCTGCTATCATTTCCATTCTGGTTTCACTGAGGAAGTGGCTATGGCTTCTGGAAAGGCTGATGTTGAAGGGGATCTTGTATAGTGCTGCAGGGGAATAAAAAAATATATCTATACCTTCTGCATCTGCACCACTAAAAGTACCTACTGTGGGACTCATATGAGAGCTCCTAGTAGAAGGTGGATGCCTGACAGTGTCTAGCCAGAGCAATGAATGATTCCATGGGCATCATTCAGTCTGATGAGCAATACTCGCTTTGGTACAGACATCTGAAGAGGCACCATATTGGCCTTCTCTGTCAAAGGGAAGATGATGGTAAGAGGGTATATGAATTCAACAGTATGTATGACTAAATAATTACAATTGCAGGTATTGATGTTTTCTGGTGTGCTTTTTGTATTTCCTTTTTTCTGTTTTTCTGCAATGGAGGAGGTACAGGAAAACAGACAGATCTGCCAGAGGAGGTTGCCATGCCCATCCAGGCACTGGGGTATGCATAAGATCACTGTCCTAACTACCTCAATTGCCTAACTGTATGCATTTGCAATGGTACTAACTGCACCTGTGTCTTTAGGTTTGCTTAATGAACCTCATTAAAGTTTACTGATGCCTCCAGGCATTTGTCTGTTTATATCCTGCCTTTTCATATTTACATTAATTATCCAAAACCATGCTGCATAAAAGTTATTGAAATATTTTTATCTCAAAGGTTACATGATGGACATGATTAATTGCATTAAGCTTTGCAATAATACTTAGCCTCTGTCAAGCGTAGGTAAAGAAATATTAATTCTTGTTCATATAATATTTATTTGTGTTGACATAAATTTCACATTTCTCTCAAAATCTCAGCAACTAAGTGGCACAGGCAAAGCTGCTTAGCTCCATATGATAGCTCTCTGCTGGATGAACAAATTCTGCTGTCGGTATGTGTGTGACTTGAGTAGTTGCTGGGATATTATAAATTGTTTATAAAATATTACAAACATAATAGTTACTATGCTTACTGTGACTTATAACATCCAGTTTAAGATCTAGAACCTAAAGAATAGTGCCACTATAAAAATAGTTTATGCTGAACAGTTTGCTAATTTCCCTTTTTAGTAACCCCTTTGCTTCCAGAGGCATGAACATTTATTTGAAATGTGAAGACATAATCTGATTTTTTATCAAAAAGCATAGGCTCTGTCAATTGGAAGTTACAGTGCAAACTTCCCGAGCTCTATTGAAGGAACGAACTAACAGCAGCAGTGCTTATAGATTATCTTTGCTTTGTTGTAACTTTAGCAGTGCTTTTAATTTTGCTTTACTTTAACTTTACGTATACTTATATAAGTTTGTTTTGCTTTATATGTCTATAAATATGTAAATGGAATAGTACTGCCTTGGCAAAGCATGTACATGCAATGGTACTGGCCTTGTTAATGTGAGGCATTCATGACACAGTTTTCCTGTGGCATACATGCCTTGGGTGGAATACTGCACTTATGGGTGTAGGTCTCTGTGGTTGGTGCAACTGGCATAATTATGTGCCTCATACCTATATGACACCTTGTGGGTACGTCACACAGGATTTGCCACTCCCCACTGTCATACTGACTGCCCATTCTACAGCCCATGCCTGTGCCAGTGACACTTGGTAAACCATATGATGCATGCAAATGCTTGGCTGCCATGTAGCAAGGCACTTGGTATAATGTTTGTCAGGGCGCACTACCACCACAGTGATGGCACATTGTTTGTGCATTCCTGTCAGTATTAATAGGCGTGTCGTTTGTGGCCTGGTGCCATTCTGTGTGATACATCCCAGTAATAACCAGATACTATATGCTCTTACTCATGACCTCTTCTGTGTTGTGCTGTTTTAAGTTGACTATTCCTGCCTAGCTTTGCTACCCATTGCACTCAGTATGACTGAAACCCATACACTGTGATGCAGTCATATGCAACTATGATGGGATGCCTTTCATCATATCTCCCCTGTAGTCCACATTGTTCTGTTGCAGGTAGTTCTTAGGCCTGTATATTGCTTTTGAGTTGTCACTGCAAAGCTTAATGCAATTCCCTCATTCCACGGCCTGTTGTACATGCAGAATACCACAATTTTGCTTTGCGTTTACTTTATCTTTCTCTTTTTTTTTTCCTTTGTTGTTTTGCTTCTCTCCACTTCTGTTGCATGGCAGTTTTTGCAGTGTCAGCCACAGAGCTGTATGAGGCATGGAAGTTTTTGCAGTGTCAGCCACAGAGCTGTATGTGGCATGGCAGTTTTTGCAGTGTCAGCCACGGAGCTGTATGTGGCATGGCAGACTTTACAATGACTGCTCCAGCCTTGGCACCACCTGCTGAGTCTCAAGCAGTCTATGGGGTAGTCTGTCTGCAGGGCAATGAAGGGTATGAAAGGTAAGCTTGTGAGGAGTAACTTGGAGGGGTCACTGGTGGCTTGCTTCTGATCTTGCTTCTCCAGTGGAGGGTATAGGTTACCCATCTGTGTCACAGTGGGGTCCAACTAAATCATAAGCAGGAAGTGCTGGGTCTGGTGATGGCTGTGGTGAACTAACAACTAGGCAAACAGATTGGCACCTGAAATGTGTCATCATGTGGCTTTCAGAGTTGCACAGCTGACTGGCCGTTGACAATGGAACATCACTGTCTAGGCACAGCTATTTGACAACCACAGAAGTGACTGACTTCTATATTGGCTCACCATTTTGCAGCATGGCAAGAAGTTCTTGCTCTACCCTTTTCAAGTTCATGGTGTTCCCTTGCCTTGTGTGTTACTCCCCTACCTGGTTTGTTATACACTCCCTCCCATTGCCAAGTTCCATTCCTCAGTCTGTCTGCATCGCTCCTTTGTGGTCCTCGCCATATGTGTCAGAACCTCCCATGTCTCTCTTTGCCTGTAATATTTGTTTGTCTTTCTGGCCCTGCTGCTATCCTTATTCACTCCTTCCTACCCACTCATTTGCCTCCTTCCTACAAAAAACATTCCCCATGCTATCTTTGTCATCTACTACTCATAAAAAGTGATCTTTCCCCCCCACACACAAAAAAACTCCTCCCTTACCCCATACCACACTTCCCTTCCCCTGGCACTCTTATGTGTTCCATTGCTTGCTTTTCCCTGTTTCTTACTATCCTGTCCATCCATTTCCTTCCTACTGATATTACAAAAGTGGTAGAGACTTAGCTGTATAACCCATGTCTGGGTTCTTGGCTGTGGCAGTGTTGTGTGCGAGCTGCAGGATGTGTATGGATGCCCCTCATCATAGGTATGCTGTCTGCGTGTCACTAAGTCTAGATCACATGACCCACCACTGCACAGTTCACAACCTGACATAATGTAAGCGATTTCTCCAGCGATGAGCCTCTGTATGCATCTTTAGGCCTACTATGCACATGCTGATTTCCTGCTATTGTATGCTTAATTACCATCGGGTCACATTTTTGACAGTGCTATCACTACATGGCTCCATTATTGGTAGTGGTATGTATTCTGCTGTAATCCATATAATTCTTTAATGCAATACATATCGTTCTAACATTAATGCTAGCTTTTTGAAAACCAGTGGCATTATATTCATACTTCTGAGTTTTTACATTTGCTTCACAAAAGCATGTCTTTTGAATGACCTAGGTTTCATATATCTGCAATGTTATTTCAAAGCAATGTTTTAAAACTGGAAATGTGTGCTGAAAGTCACAAGAACACCAAACAATATAGCACACCACTAGAGAACCAATTTAAAGCTGACCAGGGTCACAGAAGTTGTCTAAAGAATAATAGCAAGCTGGTATAACGCTTTAATAAGTGACAACACGTTGTCGTCCTCACCACAGTAGACTTCATCAGATAAAAAACATCACCTTCCAACACTGTATTTAAATACAAACAAAATCTAATTATCCAATAGGAACCAATGTTTATATCTGTTACAGCTTTGCCAAGCCTTTTCAAGTTTGTCATCTCATTCTAAAGCCCAACACCCTTAGTACTGCTTCGTTTTAAACCCTACATATACTGTTACCATGAATTTTAATAGCTTACAATCACCATTTTTAAAATTGCTACTCCCTTCTATATAAAAAACCCTCTGTCTATTTCAGCTTGCATTGCAGCCCTTAATTATATTTCGTGTTGAAATGAATCTGTGTGCTTGTCCACACTCAGCGAAGGAGCATCATTATGAAGTAATATATTCATTACATGCCTTTTACAATATAACCGTTAGTTGAAAACACTTGGGCATAAATCAGATTCAGATCAGTAGATATCCCTCGAAGTCTCAGAAAACTCAGTATGCAACCTATACTGAGTCAAAAACAAACCAAACAGAAACTTTGCAGTGTGGAGGGTGCGGAACATTCCATCAAGGAGGTCTCCCGGAAGTGGCTGTGTAAAAGGAGACACATTGATTCCCCTACGGAATAAGTTACCACAGACACAGATTTCAAGGAAGGAGAAGTGTCCCCAAAGTCCCCACCTGATGGCGTTTCCTTTGGAGACATCTTAGAAATCTTACACCAGCGGGGTGATTGTACAGCCCAGAACCTTTCCCCGGAGGAATAGGTGTTATTGGAAGCTTTCAGGGCAGGGCTGGCCCATCTACTGCCTGGGTGCCCCCCCCCCCCACATACCACTACCAATAATGGAGCCATGTAGTGATTCACTCCTTGAATTATGTTATGCACCCAGTTTACTAATAATAAAGGATTTCAATAAAGGATTTTCAATAAAGGATATTCCATTTTTAACTCAACTGTGGACTACCTACTATTTTCTATTTTATTATTTTGTAGTACATATTTTATAGTTCGATTTCTATTAGTGAACTAAGTGCATAATATAATTCAAGGAGAGAACTTCACACCCTCCACACTGCAAAGTTTTTTCTTGGTTTGTATCTTTAATAGACAGACAATTGGCATTCAATGAAATACATTTAAAACAGAAACACTCCGGTCTCAAGTACATATTCATGCATTTCAAAGCAAATTCTATGGGATGGGCAAAGCCTTCAGCCCTATACAGGGGGCTGCAAAACTGTACCCTCAAAATTAACATCAACTCTGGGTAACTTCACTGAGGAGATAAGGATACATTTCCCCCATTTCATAAACTATTTGATGAGGTTTATTTTTGATGAATCAATAAATATATGAAATATATGAAATATCCACCAGTTGAATTTAGCACATTTCTTTCAAATGTCAAAAGACGATCCTCAAATAACTGAACTCAGAAGTCTGAAAGATAAAATGCTGAAAAAACATCTTTTTTTGCCAGAGAGCAAGTCCCACTGCACCCCCACACCCCATATTAATTAAATATACCAACTTCAAGACTACAGCACAGTGGGGAAAGGGCAAACTCTCACATCTTCACTGGCATGCAGTCTCACTGAAAAAAGTCATTTTTGTTCAGCTGATTTTTAATCAGATGTACCGGCTTTTTCACTTTATGACAAAGTGAATTGTTGATGAAATGTAGGTAACCTCCATTAGCCATATCTCCTGATCCCATCCTTAATAATCATTTATTGTTTGGCACTTCTATGGTGTACATTTAAGTGAATCTTTTAAGTGAAAATATTTTCTACTGTACCTTTGCTGAGGTAACTGGATCTGTATCTTTGCTGAGGTAACCGGCATATCACCATCACCAGTTTTACTATGTGTATTGATCTTATTAAATTTGTACAGGAATTCTTTAATTGATGATAAATGAAGGATAGCTGTAAAAACAGCTTGTGGATTGTTAGTCTAGGGATATGATCCTTGCTTCAGATATAAAGGTCCAGGGTTCAAAACCAGACCAATGTTTGCTAGACTTCTAAATGCCCCGGTGGTTGTTAGTCTAGTATATATCTATAAGTAAACTAAAAGCAACAGGGCCTGGTGGAATCATGTGGTCTTAGCTGTGTCATTATTTAAGCAGAGGCCACAGGTTCCTAGCATCACATCCAGTGACAAACTTCACTGATGCCCCCCTCACACACTGTCTAGCAAGGGACAGATGTTTAAAGGTTTCCACTGTTGGCAGCCAACACACTGACAGCTCAAGCATGCTTCCAAATTTTGGGGAAAACAATATTAGAAACAAAAAGTTAAACATCATGTTGAGAAGTTAGAATTATCTGTTTCTATAAACACACACATATGTACTGTATTTGCATATGTATATATCTATATACCCAACTACAAGCATTATCAGTAGAAATATATATATATATATATATATATATATATATATATATATATATATATATATATATACACACACATACACACACACACACACACACACACACACACACACACACACACACACACACCTATATATATATATATATATATATATGTATATATATATATATATATATATATATATATATATATATATATATATACATATATATATATATATATATAATCTATGTGTGCATATGTGTGTGTGTGTGTGTGTGTGTGTGTGTGTGTGTGTGTGTGCGTGTATTACATAATATTTGCACACATATACACATAGACATATATTATAAGATCTGGTGATATTTTACCAGGTTATCGCATTCCTAGAGCTACATTCATGGCATAGCTACATTTTATTTCCTATAAATATACATTTTTTGCATACCATCATGTTGTACTGTTTTAATGTTTAAGCAGCATCTTATCAGATGCTCCAGTGGTACCTGAGCTTACTGCAGGACAAGGCTGACAGGGCTCTCCAAAGAAATAATCTGGGCTGCTGCAGCAGCATTCTGATATTGTTGTCATTTTGAGGAAAGGACGGAGGCAGACACCCTTCTTAAACTCTCTGTAGCAGGTGCTCCGAATATGTGTGTCTAAAATAGGAAGAAAAGAGAAATAAAATACATCAGAACATTATTTCAGCTCAATCCTCCTCATTTAGGAAGTCCCTGGAAGCAGAAAGCAAAAAAAAAAAAGATTTTCAAAATATTTGTTTAATGAAATTAAAAATGATCTCCTTTCCGCCTGTCATATCACTAGCACATGAACTCACATGCAAAATTTCTTTACAGCATTGTTACTGTTTCTCTGCAGTGTTTAATTGCGGTTCTTCTTCAGTGTCTCTGACTAAATATTCTGTTTCTGTACACCAATCTCTTATTAAACATTGTCAGTAAATGCTACAATTAGAGTTTGCTGCTATAACATAACCTGCTGCATTCGGTGTTCAGTCTGTGTCTGCATCACATGTAATCACTTGTGGCATTTGGATTGTATATAGGCTAAGCTTTCTTTCCCATACTATTGCATATTTGTTTTACTTAACTGCTATGCATTTTCTCAGCTAAATTTTAAAACATACATTTTTACTATCTGGTATATTTTTCATTATCTAAAACTGAAAGACAAGCAAAAACAAATTATACAGTTAACTAGCTAAGCAAATGAGTCAAAAGAAGGGGCAGAATGCTCCAAACTGTCATTTCACTGAAACTTAGCATCTATGCAACTACTTTCTTATATGTGTAGGCATCAGCAGTTATATTATAACAGAAAAGTGTACTGCTAGAAGCATTTAGTGACAAATTGTCTTGTATTGAGAGAGAGTAAAGAAAACACACAGACACACATGCAGACACAAACACACACACACTATATATACATATATATATATATATATATATATATATATATATATATATATATATATATGTATACTCCGCAAGGGGGATCCACCTTGGATCCTGGAAACTACCGTCCCATCAGTCTGACGAGCCTTATCTGCAAGGCCATGGAGCGTATTATCATGGAACACTGGACCATACCCAGTTTGGGTTTGTGAAGGGCCGATCCTGTCTCCTGAACCTGATTGACTTCTTCAAATCAGTCTCCAGAGCCATGGACAAGGGTAACGTAGTCCACAGAGCCTATCTAGACCTTGCTAAGGCCTTTGACACCATCCCCCACTCTGGAATCATAGATAAACTTACTAAGCTGGGCATTAATCCCTATATCACCCAATGGGTTGCTAACTGGCTTACTGATAGAACCCACACTGTAAAAGTAGCCGACTCCAAATCCAGCTCCAGACAAGTGACAAGTGGAGTACCTCAGGGCTCAGTCCTGGGACCGGTCTTGTTTGGCATCTACTTCTCTGAAGTAAAGGCCAACACTAAGGGACTCTAGCTAACAAAGTTTGCAGATGACTGCAAACTGGGAGCCATTATTGAATCCCCAAATTATGTGGATACTCTACAAAAGGGCCTTACAGAAACAGATGCTTGGTGCCAGAGCCATGGGCTCAAGCTCAATGCCAAAAAATGTATAGTTATCCCCTTTGGGAAAAAACATGTACCCATGAATTACCATATAGGTGGCAGTACACTAAACACAGAAAGTATGATAAGAGACTTAGGGACACAGGTGAACAGTGGTCTCACCTTCGATAACCACATCGCCACAACAGTCAGGAAATCCTTCTATGTGGCACACCTCATCACTGAGGGCTTTTCATCCAGAAAAAAGGAGGTCATTGCCCTACTGTACTCATCCCTCATTAGACCCATTATAGAATACAATGCCCCGTTTGATATGTACCTCTCAAGACATCTGCAACAACTGGAAAGGCCACAGAAATACCTCACTAAAAGAATCACAGGCCTAAAGCAGATGCCCTATGCTGACCGCCTTAAAAAACTCCAGCTATACTCTGTCGCATATTGTCTACTCAGAGGCGATCTTTGCTTAACATACAAGGCCATGTCAAACCCAGAGCTGTTGGACATGCTACACTTAAAGAAATCCGAATCCCTCAGAGCCACATGCTCCAAGGATCTAAACCTTGTCATCACAATAAACAAAACATGCTGGAGGGATAGGTTCCTGACCCAGAGACTCCCCAGACTCTGGGATAGATTAGCCATACATGTCAAGCAGAGTGCCTATTTGGCCCTCTTCAAATGGAACCTTGACGTTTGGATGGGAGAAAGGAAATTCACCCCGGGGATCATGTCAGTAACCCTGCTAGACAGGGGTCCAGGGAAGTAAATAGTTTGGGAAGAAATCGCCAGGGAATTGTTATGGCTAGGCTTGTATAGGCCCTAGGGCTGATAGCCTAGTACCAGCCTATGAACCTATGAACCTATCTATCTATTTATCTGTATATATATATATATATATATGTTTACCATTAAAATGTTGCCATGCAATTGCACGGCTATGAAGTATTCGAACAACAGATGTTCGAAAACTTCATATGTGGGCAGGTTAAATGAGCGAATGGTATATTTGCGAATGGACTGGGCATTCACAAATATAACGTTCCCTCATGTAAAGGGATCGCGGTACAGTGCAGTTAGGGAAATACATCCCTTTCCCCACTGTAGTGCGATCTCGGAGTTGGAATAATAAGTTAGGGTGTATGGGTGGGTGCAGGGGGGCTTGCCCCTCTGCATTCACAGGAGATCAGGAGATTAGGTGTAGGGATTAGGGAGTTGCGGTAAGGGTGGCATTGCTGTTAATGCCGTAAAATGTTGTTGTTGACATTTTCGGCATTAACGGCTATTTTTCGACATTAGGGCTGTTCGTTTAGGTGCAGTTTCGGTACAACACTTCGCTGTTTTGTACCGTTTTTTTTATAAATTTCGAGATATTGATAGTAAACTATATATATATATATATATATATATATATATATATGGGGCTACTTTACATGATCAAATTTTTAAAAAGTGGACTTTCACGTAATTAAGGCCATGTGATTAACTGTTTAAAAATTCAAAGGAATTATACTGAGATTGCAGTACAGTTTGGATAGTAGAATGTGCCTTTTTCCCCACTGCACAGGACTGAATCTTTTAAGAGGTCAATGTGGAACACAAGCCCTAGTAATGTATGACAAACAGTCAGAATGTGGAACAGCCTATTTTTGCACTGTGCAAAACACGCCATTGCTTTGGCGCCTGGTAGAACATTTGTAAAATTCAATAAGACCCACTTGAGTCAGACCCAATACATAACCACACCATAAGTACATAAAACAGCACTTCTGAACAAAATCAAAATTAAAACCATATGGTTATTAATATCACTTGCTACATTTACTACATTTTCTAAGCAGATCTGTTGCAAGCCACACAATCGATTCCACAAAAAGACTAAGTGCATGAACAGCATGCTATCATACCTCATATGCATTAGATGCACTTATCGTATGCTGTTGTGGTTTGCATAGCACCATCTAACACATGTTTTGGCAGCTTAAGATCACAGCAGTCCAGTTCTTCATTCATTTTAATTGTTAAAAAAGAGTTCAATGTTTTTACACTGAGAGACTGAAGCAATCCAGTCTTTACTTTCCATACCACCCTAAACGCTCTTTCAGCTTGTCCGTTTGAGTGTGGCAAGCAAAGTAGAGTCACCATCAGCTGCTTGAAGAGTGTCAGTTTCTCATCAATGCAAATGTCCCTCTGAAAGTGTGCCCAGTACTTGGACACACATGAGTGGGGCCCATCTACTGGACCTGTCAGGCTCCCTGTGTCCTCAATCTGATATTGGGTAAACTCATTAATTGATTGTTCAACCTCAGCATAATTTTCACAGACACCCAGATGGAAACCAACATCCTTGATAAGTCCTGAAGAAATGTCCAATTTTGTGGCAGGATTAATAAGGAATGCAGCATCTTTCATTAAGTGATCTTGCATTGGAAACTTAAATTAAATTTGAAAACTATGCTGGCATTATCCTCCTCATGGCTACTCATGTACTGTTTGACTTCATAGCCAATATGCAGCTCACCCATTGGCAGAATAGAGCTACTGTCAGTCAACACAGAAACAACACCATGTTTGATTAGTCTGACAGCAGCTGCAGGTCTGGGGAGTCTGTCAACATACTGCCGCAGGAGTTTATGCACAGTGGCATGCAGTGTCGGTAACTGACTTTCTCGGTGCTGAAGCTGAATGTTGAAATTGAATAAAGGTTCCAGTACATACTTAAGAAACATAAAAATCATACATAATTCATGGCTCTTCAGGTGTTTGATGGAAATTAAGTCAATGTTAGAAGACCATGGCTCTGCAGACATAAATATGAATCTAGAGCTGGCCACATGTCCAGGGTTCTGTTAATTAATTACCTTCCCAAGACTCAGCCATCTAGTAGGTGCATACCTAATAATGTTGAGGGGGGTCAATGTCTGTGAACAAAGCAAATCCTTGCATTTTTTGTTGTCTTTGTGCACTGGAACTCAAATGACAGTACACGTGTGATATAAGTTCTTCAACTGGTGAATGTAGGGCTTTTACACCAACCTTATTATTACATAGATCTTCCAGGAGGCACAGACACCCCATGTTTATAATGGTGGGCTTCACCTCCTTTAAACAAGATCGCAAAGAATGTGTTTTCCAATCACTGAGGCAACATTGTCTGAAGAAAAGCCCATAATGTTGGAAAATGGAATGTTAAATTTTGTCAGAGTGGACATTAAAACATCAAACAATGCATGCCCAGATCCTGACACACACTCTGGCATAAGAAGGAACCATATTACATTTTTGCCTGCCTTTTCATCAAGGTACCCAACAAGGATCACCGACAGTTTGTCACCTCCCATATCTGTGCTTTCATCCATAGACACACAGAATGTGCATTTCTGGCAGGTGGCAGTAGTGTTGTCCTGGTTATGAGGCCCCAGAACATCCCATGCAATGCAGGCTGCCTTCGTTGATTCACATTTCATTTTCCTGAAAACATCTTGATCCTCTCCTCATTTCTTCATAAATTTTAGGATGTGTTCTCCTACTGCAAATGATAAGTTGTGCTTAGCAAGGAGCGACACAAAACCAACCTCTACCTCAACAACCTTCGTACTCGCTAAACTCTGAGGTCCAAAGAAGTCTGCCATAGTCCTTCCAGCTGCATGCTTGCAATTCTGTCTGTGTTTCTCACTGCTGGCATTTCTTTGCAGATTATGTTGGTCACCATGATGGATTGTGAAATGTGTATTACAGGTCTTACAGAAAACATATTTCATTGTTTGACTATTCAGAGAAAGCCAGTCAAAGGCACTTGTCCAACTTGTCTGAAAAATTGTGTATCTCCTCTTCTCCTTTGGTGTGCCATCTATAGCCATATCCCTGTCCGCATTGTAATCTGGGCAGTACTCTACCAACGAGCTTTGTAAAACAGTGGTGTTACTGAACAAAGTCAAAGAAATGGGGCTGTACAACAGAAGGAAAAAGTAGAACCATTTCCTCAAAATCAAGGATTTGGGGCAATAGGCCCACAACCTACCCACATCACTGTAAATTTCTTGTCTTTGCACCATCTTCTTCTCCTGCTTGTCTCTGCTCCTTTAGCTCACTATAAAGGCCTGCATGATCAGATTACTCACTCCCTTGCTTCCAAGATGACATTTGCAATCCTTACACCTAACCTGTGTTGCAGATGGGGGAGTGATTTTCATTGCAAATTGACATTTTGCAGTACACTCAAAGCACCCTTTATTATATTTCAAAATCCATGTTAAAGATAAACAAACCCAGCTTAACAAACGTACTTGCAAAACACTTCAACAAACTGTAGCATGAGATGTGCCTAAGCAGTAGCAATGAATATATAAAGTACAAACATCATGACAGTACTACCTGCATTTCACCGTCACCACTTCAGATGTCCTACACCCTGGTCTGTACCTGACAAAGGTGCCTTGAAAAGTTAATAAAAACTATGCCCGTCAGTACTTTTACAAGAATGTGACATTTAAGACATCATGTCTTGGAACAGTGATGACCAAAGAATGCAAGATTGCACATATTTAACTACAAAAAACAAACAAAGCATAAAGGCAGACATACCATATCCCAACAATGAACATTTGTAGAAAAAGAAATCCTAATAGACTACTTTAAAATCCAAACAGCACACTTTAACTGCAAAAGATCCATTATAAAGAAAACATACAAAGGCTACAGTGCTGCTAGCATGAACATACTTCGTTTCCAGTTGTGGAAACACTACTGGAAAAAATGCAACTGTGAGTAAAGATAAAGCGGACCAGAATGAGGGACAAATCCAGACCTAATAAAGAACACAAGATAGTGCTACTATTAACCTGAGGCATTGATAGAATAAGAGAATGTGAATTAATAAACATTATCTGAAGAAGAAGCCTATAACTTTGTCATTTATTAAATGCCATGCACAGCATTTTCTCCAAAAGACACCACCCTACCTCTCAACGAACAAGAGACAAATCTAGAAATCTTCAGGTACAATCAGAGACACTTAAAATATTAGTGAAACTTGAGACATTAATGGAATAGACAAGATGAATTAACAATTTCTGAAACAAGGTTATACTTTTAATTCTTGTCATAACTCAACAAATCAGCAACAAATCCAGAAATAATCAGGGGCAGAGACGCTTACCAATATACAAATATTTCTAGCACAGGCATTAATGCCCTTCTAGCGTGTCAGTACTGCCAATACTAAAACACTTGTTCCCATAAGTGTCCAGGCTATTCTTAAAAATATCTAAACTAGTACTTGCTTTAATGTAATTTGGTAGTTTTTTGCATGTACCAGCTACTCTGTCAGAGAACCAATAAGAGCACTTCTCATTTCTATAGAATCTCCTACATAGATTGCCTATTCTCTACTACTTTTTGATAACCCCAAACATTCCCAGAGACAGTTGTCTCTAAATACCCTATATACCTGAATACTTGCGTCATTGACAGAACAAGAGAATATAAACAAGATTATAATTCATCATCTTATCTGCAAACATCATCAGTTTTAGTAGGGCAACAATACTTCTAGATGAACAGTTGAACACCAAATAAGCTGCGGCATGATTAGTGCTTTCGTTTTTACTTTATTCACAAGAACTTCATGAGAGGATGACGTTCTTTTGAATAAAGTAAGAATAAAGGCAGATTCTTTAGCTAGTATATAGTCGCTCCAAACATATTCCAGGATAATTTAAATCACCTTATTATAGTATGTCACCTTTACAATTCAGGCAATCATCTAAACGTTTTGCATACATGATATGGAAATGATTTGCCATATTTGCTGTACAGTGACAGTACTATATACAGTTGTCTGGTTGTACCTGTATGAATCCAAACAGCCACTGTCTCATTAATAGGCATGTTCTTAAATGGGGATGATCTAATAGAGCTATGCACCCATAAAACTACCTACCACTTCTTGAACCTAGCCTCAAACACTCATATTTAACAAAATATTTCAAGTGAAAAAGAGAAGATTCCTAAGCTTCTCTTATCACTACAATTTTATATTGTTTTGCAGCTATTAAACAGCTTAATTTGGTGACCTTATTTCCTAAACTTCTAGCATTACTTAAAATACTTTTTTCCTGGTTCTTGTATAACTTTACATTCCCTTTTGCTCTAATACTAAAAAAGATGCAACTGGTTAATAATTTCACTAGCCATGAAGCTTGACCCATAGGTACTTGAATGAAAGCTGCCATGAGCAAATAGCCAATAATCATGAAAATGATCTTCCCACTATTTTAATAGTTGTACATTAAATCTCTATGAAGATTCTGTTAATCAATTATTAAATGCAGAAGTCTTAGTGCATAAGTAGTCTGTCCATGAAAAGGATGTAAAAATATCACTAGGGATATAATGGACATTAATCCTTTCTTGATATTCTATAATACTCAACAGTGAATTCATCATATGCTTCAGTTGTGCATGTTTCAAATCATTAGTCGCCACATGTGCTACAAATAGACTGCATGCTGGTTTTACTAGTCTCAGTCTTTGCAAACTCTTATGACTGCCCACTAATCTCAACCCCAACAGACCAGGTACAGTAAGACTAGACTTATCCGTTTTTGATAGTTCTTTAATAATGGGGTTTCAGTATTGAGTCCCCCAAATTTAACACTTCATGTGATTCAATTACCCCTTGAGCTGTTATCTTTCTACTGTCTATAACATCAGCATAATCTAATGTATCATGAGGTTCTGTCTGACTTATCCTTTTAATATGTCTCCTGACAGTAATATTTTTATTACATGCATCTGATTCAGGTGCCAATAAAACAGAAGGAGAATTCTCTATAGTTACACAATGTAGATTTACAATGTAATTATTGCCAACCTTACTTAAAGCCTTTGTATTATTAACTTCCCTTCCATTCTTAAATGACTTCTGGGTATAAACACACAGGCCTACAACTGAACTTGAATCAATGCTTTCTAGGGAGACGTAATTCATCCGAACTGCAGTTATCTACACAATAATTTTCTCCATTTCCTGTATCAGCTATACCATAGGATCATAGGCTCAAAGAGGTCACTAGGCTACTGACCCTAGGGCCCTTATAAGCCTAGCCAAGTTTTAACCTTATTTCCATGATCAACACCTATTATCCCTGTCCAAGAGGGACATAGGTGGAACTCCTGGGGTAAATTTACGGTTGTCCATGCAATTGTCCAGATGGCGTTTGAAGAGGGCCAGTGAGGTGTTCTGCTTGACATGAAGCGGGAGTCTGTTCCAAAGGTATGGTAACCTCAGGGAGACAAATCTGTACCTCCAACAGGTTCTATTAATGTCACATACCAGGTTAAGGCCATTAGAAAGTGTAACCCATGTACTGTTTGACTTACGGATATGCAGCATTTCCAATAAAGCAGGGACAAAGATTGCCTTATATGCAAGGCAGAGATCACCTCTGAGTAGTCTGTATGAAATAGAATAAAGTGACAGTGATTTCAGATGATCCACATAGGAAAGATGCTGAAGATCTTGAATTTTCCTTGTGAAAAACCTTTGTGGTCTCTCCAATTGCTGCAGGTTTTTGGAAAGGTACATACCAAAAGGGGCATTGTACTCAATTATTGGCATGATGAGGAAAGAATACAGTGAAGTTATAACTTCTTTTTTTTCTGGAGGCAATGCCCTTACGTATGAGATGAGCAATATAGAATGCCCTTCTTACCACTGTGGAGACATGGTGATCAAAGGTAAGGTTACTGTCAACCTGTGTGCCCAGGAATCTCACCATTGAGTGCATACTTAAGGTGTTGTTATTGATGTGGTAGTTAGGAGGAACATCACTCTTACCAAAAGAGATAATCATACATTTTTTTGCACTGAGTTTAAGGCCAAGTCTTTGGCACCAGTCACTTGTTTGTGTAAGACCCTCTTGTAGGATGTTGACATCGTTTGGAGATTCTATGACTGCTCCCAGTTTGCAGTCATCAGCAAACTTTGCCAGCCACAAACCTTAATTTTTAATTTTCACGTTGGATAAATAGATTCTAAACAGTAGAGGTCCCAGGACTGATCACTGTGAAACACCACTGTTTGCAGGTCTCCTGCTGTTGGACATGGATTCCCCTATTTTGACTATATGGGTTCTATCAGTGAGCCAGTTAGTGACCCATCTAATGATATACAGGTTGATACTTAACAGGATGACTTTGTCAAGTATAACTGAATGGGGGATAGTGTCCAAAGCCTTGGGTAAGTCTAGGTAGGCTGTATGCACAGATTTCCCCTCATCAAGGGACTTGGTAACTGTCTCAAAGAAGTCCACCAGGTTTAACAGGCATGATCTCCCTTTGACAAATCCAGATTGAGAAGGGTCAAGTGTCTGGAGGTTACCAATGTCTTTGTTGATGAGGTACATGATGATTCTCTCCATGGCCTTGCAGATAAGGCTAGTCAGGCTAATAGGTATATAGTTCCCGGGGTCAGTGGAAGCACCACCTTTGTACAAAGGGATAACGGTGTCCTGTTTCCATTCAGCTGGGACAAAGCCAGTGTGCTTAGACTATGACTGAAAAAAGTACCCAATGGCATTGCTAACTTTAGTTTGAGCACTTGTAAGATGCAGCCTGTTAATCAGGTTCTATGGATGCTCTGCTTTTGACCTTAGAGAGGGTGTTCACGACCTGCTCTTTAGAGATACAGGGTAGAGGACAGGTGGTATGGATGTCTTGGGGTAAGTGTGGTGAGGATAGGGGAGTGAAGTTTTCATAGAACCTGTCAGCTAACAGGTTAGCAATGTCCACAGGCTCGGTATATGGGGTATCATTAACTACCAGTTACCTCAGTGCAAGCAGAAGTATAAAGTTAGAAATCTTTACCACAAAGTAAAAAAGACAAAAAGCCAGGAAACACTGTTCACTTACTACCAAATAAACAGTTACGAGTTACTTCAGTGCAAGCAGAGACAGAAAAGTGATGAACTCTAGCACAAAGTAAAACAAAACAAAAAACAGAAAACTTAACATTTTCTGCCAGGACCTAATGTCAGATGAACAATTACCTCAGTGCTAGCAGAAAAGTGAAAAATGAAAGATAAAAAGAGAAAAACACTATTCCAAACTAAACAAAAGGCAGAAATCCAAAACACATGACTATGTCCACTGTCATGCTGCTTGACACCGTAGTCATTTTCTCTAATTAAGCAGAAAAAAACGTCAGCTAGCCTGAGAGACAGAAAAAACACGCAGTACAGATAGTGAGAAAGGGCAGGCAGACAGCTACATGGACAGAATGATCAACATTTTTTTAGTACAGCTAGGGTTGATCTCCCTTTATACCACCACCTTTTTTAAAATATGAAGAGTAAGGTTGGAGGGAGATACTACATCCCCACTGTACAAGCAGCATTAACAACAGAAAAGCCTTTTACTCAATCTGTGGAGCTGTCACAATGACATGGCAGCTGTCTTATACAGTGACTGAGAGACAATGCACTGTCCAGTGTTTTCTTTATTTCCAACTTATCCAGGTTAGGAAAACTGAATATACTACTACTGTTGGGATACTATCTACATCGCATATAGTTAACAACTGTAAACAAAGTTTGTCAGTTCAGTAATTGCCTAAACTTTACATTCCCATCAGCATCCAAATCAGCTACCATTTCTGCAACTGTGCGCAAATTCTCTCTGAATGAATATTCCAGTTATTACACAAAACTATTTCCAGGGAATGAGCAGAACCTACTTCGTAGTACTTGGATATTTATAAGAATAGCGCATTGAGACCTGGGTGTAAAAATAGGGAAAATAATTAGTGTTAAGAAAAGGCAGCTGCAAAAGGCTAGCACCTTTGACATGGAGAATCCTTATTCACAGTACAAATAAAGTTTCATATCACCCAGTGCATATGGCAGCTATTTATTTTCATTTCTTGGCAGTTGTTTGTATATTTTATTTGTTCAATGTCATAAAATGACATTATACTCACTGTGGCAATTCACTTCCCAAGTAGGAGTTGTTGACTGCCAGCAGTCTGATTTATGCAGTATTCAATGAGGGTTCTCATAAAGAGGGATATTGTTTGAAATTGGTAGAAAACCAATGAAATGTAACATTTTTTTGAGAATGCAAGTGAAACTGACATACCTATTACTTCATAACGCCTTCTGAATGTTACTTGAAGTTATTTTATAGATAATGTACTTGTGTCTTGCAGACTTAGTTTCTAACTACATGCAGTAAACACAGAACAGTCCATTACTGAGAAATGTCTTTAAAGAATATTCCATTGCCTCTTCTGTCATTTGATAATATACTATTCTCTGCAGTGTTCTCACAGCATCCAATGTAAACAATGAAGTAAAAATCGCAATAAAAAGGATATAAATATCACTTTTTGCCTCTTGTATTCAGTAATGCTGTATTCACATGCCATTTCTGCATTCTGCTTTGCAAGTAATATTTAATAGGCTTCATTACATTTCATACCATTCTTTCCCGATATAAGTCATTTATCAAACTTCTATGTCAGAAAAAGCTGGAGGCCTTATTAATGCCCAAGAAGATCTTGCCTTCCATATCTTTGTCTTATGCCCTGGTGTCTGGCCAAAGCAACTCAAGTTAGTTTGGCCTGGTTCTCATTCTTCATGATATTCAAACTTAAGAATGTGTTTTGTGAAATGACTCCATTAGTCAGTCTATCAGCTACATGCATTACTGTTTTGTCTGTATGCCTCAGCAAACTGAAATTACTGCATCTATTTCCATTCAGTAAGAACATCTTTGTTATGCTGACCCTTCACAGGACTACGGACAACTTCTGTAGCTAGTTATTTCGGGAATACAGATTGCACACTGTTTAGACTTGCAGACTTAACCATCTTCATTTAGTTTACCATCATTAAGACTTGAACTGCCATGGAAGAGACTGTGTCAGACGTCATTCAAATGGAAGCTCTTAATTTCTGTTTCCCAGTAACAACACGTGATACTGAATAGCCATTTACAGCTGCCATCTTTTATTTATTTTCTTTGCCACGATCTTGTATACCACCTTATGCAGAGGGTCTCCACTCCTTCACCATCTTCATTTTCTTCTTCAGCGAGATAAAACTGGTCATGTCAACACATATAACCTTCCAAATTGTCAGGCAATGCTGCAAAGCCAATAATCCAAGAGGAAAGTACTTGATGGGGTGATGAATAACAAACATGAGACACTATAAACATATTATGTTACAAAGTCTAAAACATACACCATGGTTATTTTATCTGAAGATTAACAAAATGCTCATGAGAATGTTGACTGCTGTGATGAAATTTAGTTCATCACTCATTAGCTAATTTGATGCATTCTACATCATCTACAGGTGGTGAAAGTATCATAGTCACAAAGCACTTGCATGGTCTTCTTGTGGAAAATGTTTAAGGAAGGAACCATTTAAATACACAAGGGAGTCTGCAAGAGATACAGCCAAACACTTTTGGTTGGAGAGTGACCCCTTCTATGGAGATACATTAACAACAGCACATGATTGTGAGATGCACATGCAATTCTCAGGCCAGGATGGAGAAGGTTAGGCCAACTATCATCCATAATGCAGCCATTCATTTCCTCCACTGGATTTTTTATGGGAAGCGTGTTTCTTTTCTAAAGTGGAAAATCACATTATCAAAGGATTGCTGCAAATGTTTTGACACCTAAACCTTTAATTCATGCAAGCCCATGAATCTACTAAAATATAAAATCTACTGAGATCAAGAGGAAGAGATCAGCAGCAGAGAAGGAAGGTTCAAGGAGTGCTGACGCAGCAGGGAGTGCCTGTATGGAAACAGTCTGGTACGACACACTATCAGGCATATGACACAGTGCAACATAATCAGGAAATAAAACTGTAACTTATCTTAGCTGTATTTTCTACCTTATGGAAACATGATATATTCAGTATGCAAGTCGCATCACTATTTTTGTACACACCTTCTAAGGGAAAGAGTCTGGACAGCTGATCTCCCAACTGTCATATATAAGCAATGTCTTGAGTTGGCCATCACAGGTTCCTATACTACGGCACATATGCTAAACAAAAACTGAAATGCCACGATGGAAGTTATTAGGTTCCCTATCTAAAGGCCTTCATTGGGGGTCTGTTCTTACTATGCATCTCGATAGCTGCTGGATCAAATAAAATCCACCACAAACCTTACCATTCCCATGACATGTGGGTTACTATTTCATCATGAATTAGCAGTTTTGTCAATAGCTAGCTTGCCTCTTTGCCATGGGGTTAGCTAACTTTGTATGGTGCATCTGGATCACGATTATTTAGATGTGACTGCTCACCAGAGTCTGCCTCTGTGGGTTCTATCACAATGCACAAGACATACAGGTTAAGGTATGGATTGACTTTCTCAGCTGTGTTGAAAGTTTACATAGCACACGGACGTTTGATATTTACAAATGCTGGGAAAGCAAAGGAAATGTTACAGAAGATGCAGCTTCATTAATTCCAAGACATAAGGCAGACTGAGACATGAGATTTGTAAATCTAGGTGAATCTTCCAGCTTACGGGAGGGTGAAGAAGAATTATTTATTTATTTTATTTTATTTTTATTTACATTTGTTTACCAGGTAATGTCCGACTGGGCTGGTAGCCCGTTTTCAGTAGAGACCCGGGGAGAAAAATCTCCAAAAGAATAACATGCAATAACAGTGCAGAAATACACTATTATGCACACACAATATTAAGAACAATGCAAGTAATAATACAGAAATAATAATAATAACCGTGAAAATGCTCTATAAACATATGTTACTAGTAAATAGAATAACTGCACATAAAGCCTAAAGCAGAATGCTGTAAATAGAATTTGGTGACTTGTTAACTATAGCATTAAGATACATCTCTCAGAGAAATATAATCAGTGCAACATATGAAGAGAAATAGCTAGAGCTAAAATTAAGGTGAGGAGAGATGGTGAGCGTATACTAGGAGAGATGGAATTATCCAGGAGAACTACAGGGGCAGAGCCAGTTGCTGTTACAATATTCTTTTATTTTTATTTTAAAGGATGAGTAGGCAGGAAGTGTTTTGTATGTTTAGAAGAAGAGAATTCTGGTACTTAGCTACTTTGTTTGAGTAGAGGGAGTCACCATGGGAGTTATGAGATTGAGTTACTTTTGAGCAGTGGTCAGAAGACCTAAGGGACCTGCTGTTGACCAGGGATGAAAATGCAGGGCAGTTGCTGGGGTTGTGAATGATTTTGTGGGTGAGGATACGTTGGTTTAGTGTTAGCAGGTTGGGGAGTTCGAGCCAGTTTAGTTGATGAAGAGCAGTACAATGATGGGCTTTATGGGGATGATTGGTGGCAAACTGCTGTTTTCTTATAGCAGGACTCTAGGTTATGAAGGTTGGTCTTGAGTAAGTTGGTAAAAATGTGTGAGCAGTAAAGAAGAAGAAGAAGAAGAAAAAAATCAGAGATGGCTGAAAAGAAAGAATGTTTTTGCACAGTATATATTGATATGGATTTTATGACGTTACTTAGCCTTTTGGGTTTAAACATCTCTGAACACAAGTATGGTTGAAGTGGAACTTTGAGTCTAAATACACAAATGAGATAGTTTATTCCTAGTAGTGATGTGTATGTAAAAAAATGGTTAAGTATAGTAATTTGATTTGAAGACTATATTGTTTTAAAGGGGAAGGCTATATTGTATTATCTATCTATGCCTTTGTATCAAGCATAGCTATTTTTGAATATTTACTAAATGATGTGGCAACCTATATTATGGCAGACATTACTTATATATTTTATATGGAGGAATAGTTTAATTGGTGAGCATTTATATGACAGGGCTGCAGATGCAACTTTAGAATTACTTTAAGTTTCATAGGTTCATAGGTAGGTACTAGGCTATCAGCCCAAGGGCCTACGTAAGCCTAGCCAACAAGGTTCCCTGGCTTACGCCACCCAAGAAAGTTATTTTCCTGTGCCACTGTCAAGCAGAGACACAGAAGTGATCCCAGGGGTGTATTTCCTATTTCCCATCCACTCATCAAGGTTTTTCTTGAAGAGTGCTAATGAAGAACTGTGCTTGACATAGATGGGTAGCCTGCTCCAGAGTATGGGAAGTCTCTGGGACAGGAAACTATCCTTCCAGCATGTCCTGTTTATTGTGGTGACAAGGTTTAGGTCCCTAGAGCATGTAGCTCAGAGGAATTGGGATTTCTTTAGGTGTAGCATGTCCAACAGCTCTGGGTTTGACATAGCTTTATATGTTAGGCAGAGATCACCTCGGAGTAGGAGATATGCTACAGAATAAAGCTGGAGTTTTTTGAGATGGTCAGTATAGGGCATTTGTTTGAGGCCAGTAATCCTCTTTGTGAGGTACTTCTGTGGCCTTTCCAGTTGCTGCAGATGTCTTGTGAGGTACATTCCAAAAGGGGTGTTGTGCTCTATAATGGGTCTAATGAGTGTCGAGTAGAGGGGAACAATGACCTCTTTTTTCCTGGATGAGAACCCTTTTATGATGAGGTGTGCCACGTAGAAGGACTTCCTGACTACTATGGCAATGTGGCTATCAAAGAAGAGGCTATTGTCTACCTGAGTCCCAAGGTCTCATCACACATTCTGTGTTAAATAGATTGCTGCCTATGTGGTAGTTCATGGGTACAGAGTTTTTACCAAAGGGGATGACACTGCACTTTTTGGCATTGAGCTTGAGGCCATGGCTCTGACACCAGGCATCTGTCTCAGCGAGGCCCTTCTGTAGGATGTCCACATCATTTGGGGACTTGACTATGGCTCCTAGTTTGCAGTCATCTGCAAACTTCATTAGCCAGAGGCCTTCTGTGTTAGCCTGTACTTCAGAGAAGTAGATACCAAACAGGAGAGGTCCCAGAACTGAACCCTGTGGTACTCCACTTGTCACTGGTTTGAGGTCAGATTTGGAGTCTGCAACTTTTACAGTGTGGGTTCTGTCAGTGAGCCAGTTGGCAACTCATTTTGTGATGTAGGGATTTATACCTAGTTTAGTGAGTTTAGCTATAATCCCAGAATGGGGGATGGTGTCGAAAGCCTTAGCGAGGTCAAGATAGGCTGTGTGAACCACCTTACCCTCATCTACGGCTTTGGTGACTGCCTCAAAGAAGTCGATCAGGTTCAGGAGACATGATCTGGCTTTCACAAACCCAAACTGGATGGGATCCAGAGTTTGGAGGTTACCAATGTCTTTGTTTATGAGTTCCATGATGATGGCCTTGCAGACCAGGCTCGTCAGGCTAATAGGTCAATAGTTCCCGGGATCAGTGATGGCTCCCCCTTTGTGGAGTGGGATAACTGTTGCTGTGCACCATTCAGTAGGCACAAAGCCTGATGCAAGGCTATTATTGAACATGGTGCTTAAGCGGGGAGCCAGTTAGTTCTGAAGTTCGTGTAAAATGCAGCCTGGGATGTTGTCCGGTCCCATGGATGCTGTGTTTTTGGCTTTAGAGAGTGCAGCTTTTACCTGCGTAGTTGTGATTACAGGGACTCTGCATTCTTCCTGTATAGATATAGGACCTTTAGGGGGTGAGGGGGGGGGTAAAGTTAGCACTGAACCTATCTGCCAGTATGTTGGCAATATCAGTTGGTTCTGTAACTTTTGTGCCATTGTGCTGTAACTCAGATCAGATCTGGGTGTTGCCATCGAGATTCTTGACATAGCTATAGAATGATTTGTGGTTGTTCTTAGAATTAGTGGTGATTTTATTTTCGCAGCTAGTTTTGGAGGATCTTATAAGCGATCTCAGCTTCTTACTGAGGCTGACCAGGGAGCTCCTCCTTCCTTCTGTTGTACAGTTTGTTTATGGCAGGGGACCACCAGCTTGGCTTCCTTTTTTTGAGGGATAGCATCTTGGTTCTGTTTGGAATAGCATGATCCATGCATTTGTGTAAGTGCTTATATAGTGTATTTGTGTAGGATTCAGCAGTTGTAACTGTATTGTCCATCTGCATGGGTGTCATGAAGTTCACCACTTCTGTCTTAAGAAGCATGAAGTTGGTTTTGGAGAAATGTTTACCGTGGTTTCCTTAAAGGAGGGGTGGGGCGGGATGTGGATATCAAGGGTGATTAGCTTATGGTTGGATCGGACCAACAAGGAGTTGACTTCAGGTGTGGAACACCGGTCACTCATGTTGGTAATGACTAGGTCTAGGATATTGTTGCCCCTGGTGGGAGTGTGGATAAGTTGATCCAGGGCATTGGAGTTTATGAATTCCAGAAAGTGTTGAGCTAAGGAGTTGGTACACGAGTAGTTTTCCCAGTTAATGGTGGGGTAGTTGAAGTCACCCATTATTAGGGTGTTTGGTTGAACCCTAATATTTTCCGGTACATCAAGAAAAGAGGAGTGGGAATATTGGGGCATGGTGGGGGATCTGTAGCAAGCTACAGTTTGGATTGCAGTTTTGCCCAGAGTTAGTTGCACTTGGATAACCTCGGTTTGGAGGTTTGGATTTTTGAAAAAACAACGAATATAATAATAAAGAATAGTGGGTCTTATTGTAATTTGAATTAATGAGAATCAGTGTAACCAAGAAGTTTAATAGGGTGGATTACTGGGTCCTACTTCAGTTCAGTTTATTTTTACTCTGTTGGAAATACAGCTGCTATGATAAAGAATATTTTATAAAGCTGATATTTTAGTAAGATTTGTAATTGTAATACAAAACCTGGGATAGGACATTCAGAATTTGCCAAACACTTTCACTATGACTGTTGTGACTGTGTAACAGTGCACTAGTACGCGTTATAAAGTTATTGCATTATTTGCTATACAGGCACTGTATGAATTTTACCAGTCATGTTTTAGACATAAATATCTAGCATGGTATACATATGATTTTAAAGTATATTGCAATAGTATTATAAAGCTAAATCTAAGTTATAGGTAAGGGCATTTGCTGCAAACTGCACATTTTTCTAATGAGGCAGATGGAAATTTATTGTGATTTAGACTACTAGTATTGTGCCTTGATGTGGTCCCCTGGATTTTGAAATGAATAACAGATTATAACATGCAAATATAACATTAATATGCCGAATGCTTAAATGTGGGAACTTTCAAGCTTTAAGAGAAATTACCATTCAACATAAATTTATAGAAGAGAAGCAGCTATGAATTTTGATGTCAGAATTACAGGTTTAGTTTATAATATGGATGGGTTTGAGGAAGTGAAGGAGATACATTTCTATGATATACATTTAAGTATGCGGTGAGGGAAAGGTGGAATTAACATTATTAAAGACATCTTCCCATAGACGTCTGACAGTTTTGTGATGTTATTGATAAGAGAATAAGAAGAGGATTGCTTAAGTGAATATGTTTGAGGAAATACTAAACATGAATTTTTCAAAGGGTCCATTTGAGCTAATGTGCCATATGTTTTTATTCTGCTGTTTTTAAAACCATTCCCCTCACCAGCCCTGCACCCAGCCACTGTTTTTCCTACCTTTTCAGCTAGTGGCCGGATGTTATAGCATTTACCTCTTTCATACACACACTCTATCTATTCTATATTCTCATGTGTTTTCCTCTAGGCCCAGCAAATTGCTATTGCTGTTTTAATTCCAGCTACAAATATTGAGTGTTATGTGACATGCATGCACTTTTATTGATTTGCTTGTTTATTTATTTGGTCTTCATGCTGAGTAGATGCCTGCAGTTATAATAAAGCAGGTATTGCACTAGTCCTTTTTACTCCAAATCAGAATGTTGTAATATATTCAGGTGTAACACTGCAGGTGCTGCATTGTTGGTAATATCACTGTTTATAAGTTAGTTATACTGTACATATCTTACACTTTATTGTCTATGTACATGCAATGAAAGCTTTACTTGCAAATACTTAGGCAGTGTATAACTGAAGTCTATTAATGTGGTTGTGCTTTTCTTTTTTCCTTTCTTTGTATACCAGTGCACTGTCTTTAGCTGTGTCTTCGATGCTTTACTTTAAAAATGGCATTGCAACTGCTCTTCTCTTACTACATTTTTCCCTTCTAGGTAACTGCTGCAAGCTACAATTCTGGTGTTTCTTTTTATTGCACTGAACAGCAAGGCATTTCAAGTTTTCCAGAGACCCCACTGACTACAAAACTCTCCTTCCATTTCAACTTGCAAAAAGACATGTAAAGTAATCTATACAAGCTAGATCTGCTGTAAACGATTATTGCTAATTAGTAACTGAGTTTGCAGTCCAAGATAAATCGTTTGTTAGCAAGGCATGCACCATTTCTATGTAACTTGTTTGTAAAAGTAACTAAATCAGTTCAGGCTAAGGAAATGGATGTGGCTGTTTCGACACACCATTAATTCTATCACTTGAATTACTGGCATAATGACAAATTATTTTTGTGTTGGGTGTGAGACTGCATATCCCAACTAATAACTAAGCAGAAGTTTTAGCGCACACACATATCAATGTACACAATTTAAAATGTTTCTTTTACCATTACTTATGTTAAAGTTGATCAGTTCAGGAAAATACTGTCTGTCTCTATACATATCAGTTGCTTCCTACTTCAAGAGATGACATCTGCCCACTTCAGTCTTCTTCCACCTCAGTTCCCCAACCACCCTACATAGAGTGATCATCCCCTGCTACTGCAAGAGAATACCTCTGCCTGTTGTCCTTGTCTCCCACCCTCAATTTCCCAGCTACCTCTTATAACCTTACATTTACTCCCTCTTAACTCCACCCACATTTCAAAATGTTATTCACCCCTTAAAGACAACATTAAAAATCCTTCTTTCATATTCACACCACTACCAATTCCCTCTGTAGCCTAATGACAAAATATGCATTTATATTTCGTCAGAGATGTTCAATCCACGTTGTATTCCACGCCACACACCTATTTACCAACATCTTTATTGCTCTAGTCTCTCACACAGACACAAACAGACAGATGGAAATACACACACACACACACATTTATATGCATACACACAAAATCTACAAAACAGACTGCTTATATACATTTACAATATATGTTTAGCTCTGTACTTGTATCTACACAAACACATGCATAACCTCTTAACAAAAGAAATCTAGACAAAGCCAAAAATAATGGGGGAACAAAGGCTCAAAAATAGGGGCAGATTTTAAATATTACTCTTACAAACTTAGAATGTTGCTTTGATAAATCTTTTATGTTACCATAAACTTTCTGAAGGATATGAAGTCTAAATATCAAATGTATGTCATTATTTACTGACTTCAATCCTTACTGATTTGCCTACAAAAAACACAAATTTTATGAACATACCAAAAATAAGAGGCAAAAATCTAGACTTTCTGAGAAAAGCTGGCGAGTTGAGAGGTGTTAAGGTCTCATGTTAATGGAGATAGGCATGTTCCCTGCTTCAACTTTTATAGACCTCGACAGACCATTTGACTTAATCAATCACTCCTCTCTTATAATTCAAATTTCAGAACTAGGCATTATCCTTAATGAAAGCTCTTGGTTACAAAGTTGTTTTTCTAACTGCCATTTCTCAGTGAACTATAAGTCCTGTGCCTCTCTAACCTCTCCACAACTCAAAGGTGTACTTCAAGGATCTATTCTTGTCCCTCTTCTATTCTTTATGTATGAAAATACGGAACGTGGTACACATCTACAACAGCCGTCCCTGCTAGAATACGGCCGGGCAGCTGTCTGTAAGGATCGTCACCAGTTGTAGAATTACTTTGCATAGTGTACAGCTGCAGCGGCTATGCTATTCAGCCGAATTGCTCTACGGCAAATTGCAGCCAATTGGTTTCGGCGATGTAGCTCGCAGGGAAATGTCTTGAGAGCTACACGCTGGAACCACACACACACACACACAAACACACCCCTGGGAAAGGTTGGCACAGATTTACTAGCTATGCCCCCTTCTGCCCAGACTATAAGGTAGTTATCACTGCCACCAGAACCACTTATCAGCTACTTTATGGTCCTTAACAAAGGGTGCCTGATCTTACTATGTAATGTTACTAGCAATACAAATGGTAGTTTAACCAAGACCAAGGCTAATAGGAGTGGCCCACAGTGTCACCAAATAAATATTCAAGTACTCTCAGAAAGTACAGTTGTGTACACTTATCATAAATGTAGATGTTCGAGTGTATTCACTGTTGCAGTCATCGCCTGTGGGGTTATCCCTGCTGTGGTAGCCCTCAGCCGTCCCGAATACCAGAGTCAATGTTTTTCTGTGTTGGCTGCTGTTGCTTGCTGCCTGACATCAGGACACCAGTGCTATAAATACAGGAAGGCAGCCAATGCCATTACATCAGTTTTTCTTGCCCTAGCCAGTAAGAAGCACAAGTAAATATGGTCAAGTGGTCCTGTTGGCTAAAAGCCACCGTTAGAAACTTATGTCTCCCTAAAAAAAGAAGTTATAAGGGGCAAGGAGGGTGGGAAACCAGGACTGCAACAGTGAATACACTCAAACATTTACATTTATGGTAAGTGTACACAACTGTATTATGTTCTTCATGTTTCACTTTTGCAGTCATCACCTGTGGCAGTCATCACCTGTGGGAGGATTCCCAAAGCTGAGGAAAGGGGTGGTAGGATTAGTAAGAGACCTAGGAATGGGTCAGCAAGCCCTGCAGAACTGCAGAGGCAAACCCTGCCCTAGCCTTCGAAAATAGAGGTAGGTGGTAATGCTTGGTAAAGGTATGGGCAGAAGTCCAGGTGGCAGCTTCCAGGATGTCCCTGGTATGAACTTCTTTGAGGAATACTGTGGAAGAGGAGGCTGCCCTAGTGGAATGGGTTTGAATAGACTTGGCGGGGGGGGGGGGGTTCTCATGCAATGTGTAGCAGAAATGGATACAGTGTGATATCCATTTGGAAATGGTTTGTTTGGAAATGCGCTTCCCCTGTGCCACTGGGGCAAAGCTGACATGTAGTTTGTCTGTTTTCCTGAAGGGTTTATTGCAGTCCAGATAGTATTTGAATTATCTGTGCATGTCTAGTGAGTGCAGAATTCTTTCTCACTTGTTTTGAGGGTTAGGAAAGAAGGTGGGTAGAGGTATGGCCTGGTTGAGAGTTACATTAGATACCAACTTGGGCATAAAGGAGGGATTAGTCCTCAGGGAGACCCTGTCTGCATGGAAGATGATGAAGGGCTCAATGACCATCAGTGCTTGAAGTTCTGAAACACTTCTGGCTGAGGTGATAGCTAGGAGAAAAGCAGTCTTCCAGGAGAGGTGTCTTAGTTCTGCTGAAGCAGCAGGTTTGAAGGGTGGTAAAGTTAGTTTTTTCAAAACATAATTCAGGTCCCAGGCTGGACTGGGTGGCCTCCTGGGAGGTCTGATATTAGAAGTCCCTCTGAGAAATTGCTTAATCAAAGGATGGGAGAACAGGGGCTGTTCTGTATCAAAATGAGCTGAAATGGCTGCTGTGTGGATTTTAATACAGGAAAAGGAGAGGCCACTATTAGGTAGCTCTGCTAGGTAGTCCAGGATAAGAGGGATGGAAGGTTGTGAGGTATTGCCCCCCCCCTGGATTAGCTCCAGGAGCAGAATCTCTTCGATTTTCCTGCATAAGATTTTCTGGTGCTGGGCCATCTGGCCTTTGTGATAATGTCTAGGACCTGTTTGCTTAACAGGGGCCCCTTGTTAGCCTTTAGAGTATTAACCATGCTGATAGACTGAGAGTCTCCAAGTCTGGGTGCAGCATTCCTTGCAGGTCTGAGATCAGGGGAAGCTGCTTGGGTGGCTGTAAGGTCAGGCTGTGCAGTAAGGGGTACCAATGTTGTCTGGGCCAATCTGGAGCAATGAGGATGGCCTTTAGTCTCTCCTCCCTTATTTTGATCAGTACCTTGGGAATAAGAGGCAGAGGAGGGAATACATACACAAAGAGGGTCTTCCGGGGAAGGTCAATGCATCCACCTTCCACGCTAGGTGGTGATACTCTCTGGTACAGAATTTTTACAGCTGATGGTTGAGATGCGAAGCAAAGAGATCCACCTCCGGAGTCACCCACTCCTGAGAGATTTGTAAAAAGATTTTTCTCTGGAGCTGCCATTCATGGGGGTCTAGTAAGTTTCTGCTTAAGTGGTCTGCCAGGGAGTTGTTGATCCCTAGTAGGTATTGGGCTATCAAGTGTAGTCCCATGGAAGAGGCTGTCAGCCAGAGGTTCATGGCTAGCCTGCGCAGAGGGTAATATTGGGTCCCTCACTGTTTGTTGATGTACCACATTGTTGTGGTGTTGTCTGTTTTGATAAGGAGAACCCCTGGCTTGAGATGGGGTTGGAAGGATGTCAGAGCCTTTAGTACTGCCATCATTTCCTTCCAGTTGATGTGTAAGGGAAAGTGCTGGGCATTCCAAAGACCTTGGGTGCACCTGCCTTCTAGGTGAGCACACCAAGCTATGTCTGAGGCATCGGTGGTACTGGTCTGCCCGGTTGGGTGGAGGGTGAAGGGAAGAGCCTTTTTGTGGGCACAGGCCCCTGCCCATCAGAGAAACTCAGCCCTTACACAGGGGATCAGAGGAAGAGAGGACTCTAGAGTTTGAGGGTGCTGACACCAAAGGTTCTTTAGGTACCACTAAAGTTTTCTCATGTGAAGCCTGGCCAGAGAAATTAGAAGAATGCAAAATGCCATGTACCCCAAGGCTTGCAGGAACTTCCTTGCAGTGAGGTGACTTCTGGAAGCCAGCTGCATAAACTAAAGAGGCAGGAAGCTCTGCTTTTCTGAGGATAAGAAGGCCATTTGGGATGCTGTGTCCAGCAGTACTCCCAAGAAAATGATCTTCTTGGAGGGTGTTTGCCTTGATTTCTTCCTGTTGATAGTGTATTCTAAGGAGGTTAGGAGGGTCTTGACAAAGAAGAGGTCCTTGAGAAGCTTTTCTTTGCAATCTGCCTGAATGAGGCAGTTGTTCAGAGAAGGGTAAATTTGCATATTTTTCTGTCTGCAAAAGGCTATGGCCGGGGCTAAGCATTTTGTGAATACCCTGGGAGCAGTAGATAAGCCAAAGGGTAGCGCAGAGAACTGAAAGTGTTGTGAGCCTGCTCTGAAGCAAAGGAATTTCCTGCAGGATTCCCTTATGGGGATGTGGAGATAGGCATCTTTCAGATCTAGGGTAACTAACCAGGCATTTTTGTCAGCATAGGCAGCAGCTGCTGCAAGGTTAGCATTTTGAATTTGGGGACCACCAGGAATGTATTCAGAATGGATAGATCCAGGATGGGGCACTAAGTACACTCTTTTCTGGGAACAAGGAATAGTCTGGAATAAAAGCCTGTGCCTGTTTGATCTGAGGGGACAGGTTCTACTGCCCCTTGGGATGAGAGTTTGGACTTATTTCAATGACTCTGCCCACTGATTTAGAGGCAAGATGGGTACCCTCTTGGAAGTGGGAGCTCATTGAAGGAGAATTTGTATCCCTGAAAAATGATCTTTAAGATCGATTGATCCTTTGTTACAGAAAGCCAATTTTCTTTGCAGAGGGAGAGCCTTCCTCCTAGTTTTTGGTGAGTGAAAAGATGGCAAAGGGGGGAGGGGTGTCATTGAGAGTTTTTTGCCATAGAGGGATGGCTTAGAACTCCCTGCCTTTGGAGTGGAAGTGGTCCAATGTTTGGTTCTCTGTCCCTGGGATAGGAGTCTGGGTAGTCTGTCGGCTTATCTTGCCCTGTCTGTAACGTGCAGGAAAGGACCAGTGTTTTGAGTGAAAATTCCTACTGAACCTAGGATGTTGTGCCTGAAGGAAATATTTTACTGTTTGCATAGGTTTTGCTTTGTCTTCCACCTTTTTAAGCACCTCTTCTGCTTTTACTCCAAACAAGCCATCCTTATCTAAGGGTGCATCAAGTAATTTAGATTTGACATGATCAGGGAGAGGTTGTTCCTTCAACCATGCATGTCTCCTAATGACAGATCCTGACACTGCTGCCCTGCTTGAAGCTTCTAGGGAGTCATATCCACAGTGTAATGAGTGTTTGGCCACTTGACAAGAAGAGTGCAGTAAATCTGCTAACTCTTTCGAATTGGCACATTCAGGAAAGGTTGAAATATTTTGTTTTAGTAGTTCCAAAGTGTGCTGTTGATATTTTAACATGTGGAACTGACAGTTGAGTGCTCTGATAGCTAAGGTTGCAGACGTGTATAATTTTTTACCACATTTGTCCAGAGCTCTAGAGTACTTGTCAGAAGGAATAGGATTCTTTGCAGAACTAGCCTTAGCTCCTTTTGGTCCCTGTGTAATGACCTTCGGTTCTGCAGCAGGATTTCTGTATGGGTATTTGTGAGAATCCGGTACTCTGTAATACCTGTCAGGTTTTCTGGGAGCAGGTGGGGGGTGTCAGGAGTTACACTTGATTCATGGAAATCATCAACCACGTCTAAGATAGGAGGGATGGCCAAGCATTTGAAGGGTTTCTCAAAGGAAAGATCTTCTGGTGGGGAGGCAGAAGGAATGGATTCCTCTGCATCTGAATCCTCATAAACAGTCAGAGGTTGTTCCTCCTCTTCAAAATCTGAATAATCAGACTCCTCAGAACCCTGTTCTCTCAGTATTTCAGGAAAAAAAGGTCTCTTTTCCTTTTGGAAGCTGTGACCTGACTACCGCTGATAAGTGTAATAAGATCCTCCACCATTTTAAGGATTTGAGCTTGAGGTGGTGGAGCAGGAGTAAAATGGTGGCTAGAGGTAGTTTTCCTAGGAGTGGCCTTGCCTCTAGGCCTAAGAGTATCTATCAGTATGACAGAAATGGTAGTCGGAGGAGAAGACTTTTTTTGCCTAGATTTGGTAGTGTGAAAAACCTCATCGGAAGCCGAGGCCTGCGTCGCGGCTCCTGACCCAACCAAGGCAGAGACAACCAAATACTTGGAAGACAAAAAAGATTTATGTGAAATACCGGACTCCAAAAGGGTCTCAGTAGAGGCTTGTGAAGGTATTGAATCAGGCATCAGGGGCTGCAAAGCACCTCACTGAATTCTGGAAAACTGACGACCTGCTTAACTGTAAAATCATCGGAAGACTTAGCCTTGTGTGGTCTGTCTCTATCTTTATCCTTATTTTTTTTGGAAGGTCTACAGATTGTTGGCTGATGGACACCATTTTGGAATGTGAAGATGGAAGACAAAAATATCTGGCTACAATAAGAGCTCTATGACGAATGGTCCTAGCATTAAAGAGGGCACAGAACCAACAACGGGGGACGTTGTGGTCTGGGCCTAAACAAGTGATGCAGTAAGAGTGGAAGTCTTGGTGTGGTATTTGCATTCCACAAGCAAGACAATTGTTAACTTTTTCAGACATCTATTAGTGCAAGAAAAAAGGATCCCCAATGGAGTACTTAGCTATAGACATTTTCATTTGTAATTCAAACTCTGGTAGCAACTGACCAGCACAATTGCGAACTGCTTCTTCTACAGGCTCCACGGCAAGAAAGACTGATGTAATGGTGTTGGCTGCCTTCCTTTATAGCACTGATGTCCTGATGTCAGACAGCAAGTGACAGCAACCGACGCAGAAAAACATTGAATCTGGTATTTGGGCTGGCTGAGGGCTACCACAGCAGGGATAACCCCAAAAGTGATGACTGCAACAGTGAAACATGAAGAACATCTTAAATATCTCTAGACAGATCAGCACAATTAAATGTTTTAATATATTTAATCTTCTTCTTCTTTCGGCTTTTCCCAGTCAGGGGTCGCCACAGTGGATCATCTGTCCGCTCATGATTGGCAGTGGAGTTTTACAGTGTTGAGTTGCCAGCCTGGTGCCCAACCTTCCATAGAAGGCACACACACATGCACACACTCACACCTAGGGCCAATTTAGTGTCCAATCCACCTATTGCATGTCTTTGGGATGTGGGAGGAAACTGGAGCACCCAGAGGAAACCCATGTGACCACAGGGAGGACATGCAGACTCCGCACAGAAGGCACCTCAACCGAGAATTGAACCGGAGAACCTCTTGTTGTGAGGGGGCAACGCTAACCACTGCACGACTGCGGCCGCCCTGTTTTAATATATTTAATAATAAATAATAAAACAACAAAACAATACTAAGTATATATTTACAGTAACACCAGAGTTCAAAATCACAGGAAATATTTAAAATAACATTGCAGGACAGTCTTAAATAAATAAAGAAAAATATCTAAACTAAGTTTTGCTATATTCCTGACTATACCTTAGAGAATTATACTGTTCCCTAGAGTTGCTTACTCAGAGCAAGACAGAGGTGTGGTGAATGGATCTTTTCAGGTCCAAGACAGAATACAGAATACTGTCTCTTTCTAAGAGACGTCCCGGATTAATATCTCAAATATTAGTGCTGGGACAGCTTGCAGAATGACATACTTTCTTGTCATCTGGCTCTATCCCAGATGAAACTCCCACTGCTGGAACTGGCAGTAATTAGCATCTACCTTTGAAAATAGATAGACAAGGGCTTTTCTTCAGATCTTTGACAAATGGTGTAAGTCATAAAACAATAAAACACTTCCAAGACAATACATAAAGCTCCTTAGTTTTAGACATGGTGTCTCCTTGCTGCACTGAAACTGAAAGACAACATCTTTTTTATGGTCTAGCCATAAAGTAATTTCATTTCAGCTATTTTTCTGAATATTTGCAAGTCAGCCTCCTGTATTCCAGTTTCCCCTGTTAAAATATATACATTTAAACAATTACAATAGTGTATGTACATTTCTGTCCTATTCCAGTAGCGTACACCGTAGATACAGTTCAATCACCACTTTGTAAAATATCTCTTCAGCACATGTCTGTACAAACCATCTTATAAATTCATGGGTTCACAGGTTGGTACTAGGCTATTGGCCCTCAGTCCTATACAAGCCTAGCCATAACAGTTCCCTGGCTATTTCTTCCTACAATATTTACTTCCCTGGACCCCTGTCTAGGATGGTGACTGAAGAGATCCCTGGGGTAAATTTCCTATCTCCCATCCAGTCGTCAAGGTTCCTTTTGAAGAGGGCCAAGGAGGTGCTCTGCTTGATACGTAGAGGCAATCTATTCCAGAGTATGGGGAGTCTCTGGGTCAGGAACCTATCCCTCCAGCATGTTTTGTTCATTGTGATGACAAGGTTTAGGTCCCTGGAGTGTGTGGCTCTGATGGATTGGGATTTCTTTAAGTGTAGCATGTCCAGCAGCTCTGGGCTTGACATGGCCTTGTATGTTAAGCAGTGATTGCCTCTGAGTAGAGGATATGTGACAGTGTATAGCTGGAGTTTTTTCAGTCGGTCAGCATAGGGCATCTGCTTAAGGCCTGTGATTCTTTTAGTGAAGTGTTTCTGCGGCCTTTCCAGTTGTTGCAGATGTCTTGTGAGGTACATACCAAATGGGGCGTTGTACTCTATGATGGGTCTAATGAAGGATGAGTACAGTGGGACAATGACCTCCTTTTTTCTGGATGAAAAAGCCTTAGTGATGCAGTGTGCCACATAGAAGGATGTCCTGACTGTTGTGGTGATGTGGTTATCGAAGGTGAGACCACTATCCACCTGTGTTCCGAAATCTCTTATCACACTTTCGGTGTTTAGTGTACTGCCACCTATGGGGTAATTCATGGGTACATGGTTTTTCCTAAAGGGGATAACTATACACTTCATGGCATTGAGATTGAGCCCATGGCTCTGGCACCAAGCATCTGTTTCTGTAAGGCCCTTTTGTAGAATATCCACATAATTTGGGGATTCAATAATGGCTCCTAGTTTGTAGTCATCT